>NC_061513.1:103751824-103840927 GCF_022539505.1 Lolium rigidum
GCGTTGGCCGGTGAGGACGTGGTCTCCGCTGACGGCAAATCCTATACACCGACCAGGTCGGCCGCTACCGCGCGCCGCACACCCCCCGCGCGCGGTATGGGCCGGCCTGGTCGGCCCAGTTCGCCTCTTGTTTCTGTTTTCTCTTTTTTGTTTCTTTTTTTGTTTTCTGTCCTTTTCCTTTTTTATTTTCGGTTTATTTTTTGTTTCTTTTTCTTTTTTTTGTTTTGTTTCTTTTCTTTTCTGTTTATTTTTATTTTTGTTCAAATTTGAAAATAATTTAAATTTAGAAAATTTTCAAATTTGAACATAGTTTAAAATTTAAAAAATGTTCAAATTTAAAAACCGTTCAAATTTGAAAACCGTTCAAATAAAAAAATGTTCAAATTAAAAAAAGCGTTCAAATTTGAAATCCGTTCAAATTTGAAAAATATTCGAATACAAAAATGTTCAAATTATAAAAGCGTTCAAATTTGAAATCCGTTCAAATATATAAAGCGTTTAAATTTGAAAAATGTTCAAATTCGAAAAATGTTCATAACTAAGAATGTTAATTTTTGGAAAAAAATAAATTTTACAAATTTTAAAAAAATGTTCAAATTTAAATTATGTCCATATCCGAAAATGTTCAAATTTCGAAAAAAATTAAAATAAAATCAGATTATTTTTAAAATTTCGAAAATTTCGAATCTGAATAGATTTTAAAATTTTATTCTTCGAAATATTTTGTTAAAGTGAGATATCGAAAAAAAAATATTAACAGAAAAAACAGCAAAAGAAAAAGAAAAAACTTTACCTCCTCTTAATGGGCCGCGGCCCAACCAACCGACCTGGTCGGTGGGGTGTGCGGTGGCCCGTACACGCCGACCAGGTCGGTGTAGAGCATCCCCCTCCGCTGACACCTGCTGCCGTCGTGTTTTTTTTGGGGAACTGTTGCCGTCGTGTTGCTCACAGCCCGGGTGTTTGGGGCTTTGAGGGTAGGGCGGCGACCCTTACTTCTTCGGCCCGGCCCAGTCCGAACCCAGTAGCCCAAAAAACGGCTTCAACCCAACCAATCGCCAACGAACAAAGGCAAAAATGCCGGGCAGTTTGGCACGCTGGAAGGAAGGGCGGCATTAATGAGAAAAAAAACTTTTCAGAGCCTCTCTTGATAGTACACATTTGCGGAAAATTTCATCGGCGATCGGTGGAAAAGCCTACAATCCGAGTTCGAAAATCATCACGTTCGTTCATCTTCAAACTCACACCGCAGGAAGATCAGTGTTTGGAGAAGCAATTGCGACAGCCACAGGCAGCTCCAACCGTAAGAAATTACTCCTAGTATCGGCGGCCAATAGTTACAATTTAGTGTTTTTAGCAATGTAATCAAAGAGATTTAGTATTTGTTAACGTCAATTCGTCTCTACTACTTTCCAAATATATGAGCTCCAATGTGAATGCTCACAACCTAGCTAGAGGAACTACATGGCTCGATATTGGCAGCCGCAGGCATGTTTGCTATGGTCGACCTCCCGCTGGTTACTGTATTCCATATTTATTTGCCTTAGTTCAATCATAAAGCAAGTTGTTATAAGAATACAACAAATCCTTTCTTACATGAGGCGAATTTGTGAACCTGGGAAGATGAGATAGATTTGGAGTGTTGTGTTCTGTCATGCATCATCCTCTTCCTCTCTGATGCAGCGCTTGTCGTCCTTGCGCCTTGTCCTGTCCTGGCACTCTAGATAAAATGTACCTTTTAAATAACAGTCGTGGCCAAATTACGCCGGTCGATATCGAGGGCGGTCAGATGATCACGAATGAACTAGAGTGAATGTTTGTTAGAATTGACCCACTGACATAGCTTAGTGTATGTAGGGGGGGCACCCCCCCCCCCCCCCCCATGATTTGGCACATCTCTGAGGAAAAAAATCAGCCTAATGTTTCCATCAAACGCTAATCTAACAAGGAATATTACTAGGCAAGGCAAACAAATACTGTACATATATTGACATCAAACCAAACAAGCTATAAGATGCACACGAGTTATAGCCTACCTTTGGGGCCAAAAAAGAGTCCACCTAGGCGTAATACAATATTCTGGATTGTCCAAACAACTCTTCAAAAGCTAAGGGTATGTATAATGGGATGATGTTAGCCTATCTTATGTTTGCCACCTATGATTTTTTACTTAGTTCGAGGAGAGAGGAAAATCTCTATAAAATAAGATAATACTTACAACTTGTCTTCCCTTAGACACATAATTTTCTACTAAAAATAATCAATTCTTATTTATTGTAAGCTATGACAATAAGAAAATACATGTTTTTCCTACCATTATAGGTGCTCTAAGACTAGTCATAGTAGGAAGTAACATCAGGTACTAATATGCACATGTTACTATGCTATGTTATTACCTCCATTGCGGTTAGTATCATATGTGTAGTAATATAAGATGGTATATTTATCAAGTTATAGACTCATATTGCTTTGAAATGTGTGATGTGATGGTAACATACGTAGTAGCTGGTTACCACTATCCTCTCTTTCCTCAATTAAGGCTGGTCATAGTAGGAAATAACTTAAAATAGTAACATATGCCATGTTACTAGTCTAAGCTACTACCTTCGTAGTAGATACTACCTCCATTTCAGTGAATAAGGTGCCCTCGTTTTACGAGCTTTTTGTTTGACCAAGAATTATTTCAAAAATATGAAGATTGTTTCTATGAAAGTAGTATCGTTAAAAAGTTCTTTCAATACGAATCCAACGGTACTAATTACATATAATATAATCAAAAAAAATTCCTTAATTTTTATGGTCAAAGTTCATCTTGAAATACGTGTGCGCCTTATTCCTTGAAACGGAGGTAATAGTAACTTAGTATGTGGTGTCATGCATTGTAGTAGTATATTGTAGACTCATCTTGCATTGGAGTGTGTGATGTTAGTTACCACCTCATTCTCTTTCTTCATTTATTGTCATGCCACATCACCGAAACGTCTTGAGATATGTGATGTAACTAGGTATCTTACTCCGAGTAGTCTAACGCTGGTCATAGTGAGGAGTAACTTAACTTATATGTGGTGTCATGCATTATGTCATTTATTATGTTGTAGACTCATTTTATCTTGGGGTGTGATGTTATGGTAATATAGCTAGTTACCACCCCACTCTCTTTCTTCATTCATTGTCATGCCATGTCACCAAAATGTCTTGAGTTGTGTGATGTTACTAGCTATGTTACTCCCACTATGAGTAGTCTAAGACTGTTCATAGTGGGAGTAACATAGGTAGTAACATCACACATATCAAGGCATTTTGATGACATTGCATACTAATAAATGAAGAAAGAGAGTGAGGTGGTAACTAGCTATGTTACCATAACATCACACATCTCAAAACAATATGAGTCTACAACATAATTAATAATACATTGCATGACACCACATCTAAGTTACTACCCACTATGAAGGTAGTAACTTAGACTAGTAACATAACATATGTTACTAGTCTAAATTACTCTCCACTATGAGCAGCCTAATAACATATCATGTCACCATAATGCTTAGTTGGCATTGGATGTTGTTAATGACTACTTATGTTACTCCCCACTATGACCAACTTCAGCATGCTTCGTGTTCTCGTGACGCTATCATCTAGAAGAAACTCATTTAAGAAATGAACAGATAACACCAAAAGAAATGGGTATCAGATAAACAGAAACGATATACGATATTGAACTATGTCATCAGAAAAAGAAATGCACACATAACCACGCAGAAAACAGAACGGACCAATTCAACTTGCAAGTTCAGATAAATAAAAGCAAAATAATATATTTACAGAGCACCCATCATAAGAGAGGAACACTCTGTTGAAATCACTTTTTCCTTCCACAAACTTTTGATACAGATGTATAAGCTTGTCATATTTGTTGCAACCCAATGAAATTTTATCAATGCTCATGATAGATATATGGCAATACTCTTCCAGCCCAAACAATGGATAAAGCACTAGGCATTAAGTACCATCACAAAGTTCACTAGGCACTAGAGCAATGATAAATTGACAATGCCATAATATTTGTGGCTCCCAGATAAGAGTAGCCATGCTGAAAGTTGAAAAAGAAACAAAAATAAAAATCAACAGTTTTCAGCTGGCATGACTCCACATCACAAAAAGATCAGCACACCAAAAGCTATATGTACTACGTACCAAGTATTAACTAGAGACAGGCACAATAACACAGAACCATCCTTCAAAATGGGAGGTGACAAGTTTGAGATTAACAGAGATGGCGAGTTGCTGCAGGGCATGATCTATTGCTTCTTGTTCTTCAGAGGACCCTTGGGGATCTTGGAGAGGTACTTCTCGTCGACGATGGCATAGTACTTCTTCAGTTCGATCATGGCCTTCTCACCGAAAGCATCAACCTTGTCATCGTACTTCTCATACAGAACTGGCACCGTGTAGAGCACCACGAAGACTGCACTCGGGAAAAAGAACGGATGTCGTCAGTTCACAACTCGTATGGACAACTAGAGTGGTTATGAACTCAAGCGATTGCAGCACAAGTTATACTTACCTATATATGCCAATGTCAAGAAGTTGCAAGAGCTCCCAAGAACAGAAAGAACCCAGAGACCCGCAACCACCTGAGTATACAAAGAACAATCACATGTTGGTGAGCAGGTTAAAGGAAGAACCCAACATTAAGCATTGAGAAATTGAGGATATAACCAAACATACAATGAGGAATTTCTTCAGATCACGACCCTGGCCGATCTCCTTCAAAGTAAAGAAGCCCCTGTTGATCTCATATCTCAGCGACCGGGCAATGTTCACAATGGTGTCCTCTGGAATCGTCACCTCAGGAATGTTTGGGGGCAACCTAAGCATCAACAAAGTGTCAATCAGCAAATTCAGACCCTAGTGACGGACAAGCTGGCACAGCACAATCAACAGCAGCAGGTCTACAGCAAGTTGTATCAATCAATTTGAATTTGGAAGCGAGGAGAAGCTTACTTGTTGATGAAGGTGCATGCGTTGGAATAAACTCTGAAATGTGGGAGCTCTGGTAGTGGTAGTCGTCGTCCAATACAGACCCAGAAACACTTGAAGCCATAGCTCACACAGATGCGCTTGCGTTGGCCGCTGATATGGGACTTCAACATCTCATGGTTAGCTCCGACTGTGTAAGAAGTAGTCTCAGTGGTCAATGGTCAAAATTTAGGTGCATATAGAAAAGTAATCAAAGAAATTCGGTATGTGTCATTGTAGTTCGTCTCTATTGCTTTTCGAATATATATATATATATATCAACTTCCATATGATCCAGCAGTCGAAAAAAGAATATCACAATACACTTGGAATCCTCAAAAGCAAGATGACATAACACGTGTATATTTAACTAGAGGACCTTACAAGCAGCAACCGGCTTGAAGTATCCACAAAATCTCATCGCGGGGCCTATCGTTGCCTATTCGCGTCAGAGGAGGGATCCTCACAAGGAGGAGAAGAAGTAGGGGCCATCGGACGGAGAGTTCTCGGGACGGTGGTACGAGATTTACCCAGCTTCGGAACACCTGCACGATGACAAGACCTACTGCTGCTTGTCTGGAATTAGTTGGGCGCTTTCGCGTTGTTACAATGAGTTGTGGTTGTGTCCTTAGGGCTCACAGGATCAGACTTATAAAGGCGCTCGGATCTAGGGTTTACACGGAGAGTCCTAGCCGGAATACAACATGCCTAACTACGGAATATTACATTACCATGCACGTCAAGGATCCACCTTTCCTTATGCGTCGTATGGGATCCGGGTACTTCATGGGTCTTCACAGATCCGACTATCTTCATAGGGCAGTTAAGATCCGGCTCCTGTTACCTGGGCTGGACTTCATCCATCTTGATCTACAGCAACTGGGTCGCTCGATGGGCCATAAGCCACCATCACCGTCTATGGGCCACCCGGGCTTGCCGGATCTAGGTCACGCTGTTGATACACCCATAAAGTATACCCACAATAGTAGCCCCCGAAGTTCTCCGAGATTCATCATTCCTCCGACTTCATTCAACTCGGATCCGAAGAGAATCTTGAAGAGCTTCCAAAACTTCCTTGTTTCTGACTTCATTCAACCGGAAACATTTGTTCTTATGTAACGGCAGATTTTTCGCCCACGTCACGCTCAACTTCCCTTTTTCCCGCGCTAAATTTTCGGAGATGCGAATCTTCAGCCGGAAATTTTGGAGGTGCACAGCTAGGTTAGCACTGCATCGATTTCACCGCTTTGACCTAAGACACGTGGCGGCCATCCAATGGTGCGACTGTTCCATTTCTACCGTTGGATCCGGATCACGAATCTCCGCGCAGAGTCTATAAATACCCCCCGCGTTCGGTAAGTTTCATTCTTTCACCGCATTCACCACTTCATCTTCTACCTCGCGCCCGCGTCGCCCACCGGATCTCAACTCCGGCGAACTCCTCCGTAGAAAGCTTCGTCCGCCGCCGCTCCAAGGCCGTCCTCGACCTGAGATTAGCGCGGTTGATCGGGAAATTCCGTCTGCCGCCGATTCATGGTCAAGCGGAGCCCTGCGCACCAAGTCCGGTGACCTCGACCTCGCCGGTAAGTCCACCGGACCCGTAGAAGACGACTTAGCTAATTTAGTTTCCGGCTACTCAAACCACTTTACCATATGCATGGAGCCGGAAATATGTCCACTAGTTCACCTAAGTATACCGATAGCTCTCCGAATAGCCCCGAACAAAACTCCGCAGAGCCAAAGTTCATTGAGCCTATAGCGTTCCTTCCGCCCAATATTTCCGACATCTGATTAGCTCAACCATTTTCCGCCTCTTCCAGCAATTACCTCAACCGGATCCCAACACTAGCGGAGCTCTAGGAAGAAATCGAAGGACAAGCTAGAATGGCCGCTAAAGTGCAAGAAGCGGAGCAAAAGAAAGCTTCGAAGGCCCAGAACCGCGAAGCCGAAAAGGGTCAGTGGTGGCTATGCGAAGTGAAGGACACGGAGCTCAGGGATTTTCAGACCGAGGGCATGATTGCTCCGGACTGGAGCTTCATGAAGGATTCCGTCACCCCCAAGCCGGATCCGGACAAACGCGTCCTTACGAAAGCTTGGGTGGAGTGCGGCCTTCGCTCCCATTATCCGAGTTCTTTCTCTCCGTCCTCACCACATACGGCCTCCAGCCACATAACATATAGTTCAGAGATGGTAAACCTAGAGGGGGGTGAATAGGTTTCTACATATTTTAATTCTTTCTTTGCAATATTAGGCTTTGCGGAATATAAAGATGAGCCTAATGCAAACTAGGTGAGACAACCTATATGAGGATACAAGTAACTCGAGCACGAATGCTCTCATATGCAGTTATATCACAAGTAAGGAGTTCGGTTAGAGATAACCGATAGCACGCGGAGACGAGGGTGTATTCCCGTGTTCCCTTCCTTTGCAAGAAGGTACGTCACGTTTGGAGGGGTGGAGGTCCCACGAAGGATACCCAACGCCATGAAGGCTCACCCTATTCTCCGGAGCCTATCTCATGAAGGAATAGCTCACTCACTTGTGGTAGACTTTGAGGTAGCCTCCAAACCTTCACAATCTTGTCAGGAGCAAATCCACAGCCCGGATGCTTCCGGACCTCTCTTGCCCACCTAGGGTTTCCAAGGAACCCTAGAGAGCAAGTTTCTTGATGAATACAAGGGGGAATAAGATTTGGCTTGGTGGAACGGTAGATCGGTTTGAGGTAGCCTCCAAACCTTCACAATCTTGTCAGGAGCAAATCCACAGTCCGGATGCTTCCGGACCTCTGTTGCCCACCTAGGGTTTCCAAGGAACCCTAGAGAGCAAGTTTCTTGATGAATACAAGGGGGAATAAGATTTGGCTTGGTGGAACGGTAGATCGGGGCCTCCTCTATCTTTTCCCCGGAGGGATTTGATTTTGGGTGGAGGCGGAGGTAGATCTGAGGCTTTTGGTGTTTCTAACAATGGTATGTGAGAGAGAGAGAGAGCTCAAGAACACCTTGTAGTATAGTGCCTAACTGTTCAGAGGTAGGAGAAGAGGTTTTTATAGTGCCACTTGAAATCTGGCCGTTGGAACTTGTCACCTCAGCTTTTTCTTCGAGGAGCCCGGTCAACCGGACCTGAGACCGGACTGTCTGGCGCAGGGGCCGGTCAGACCGGGCCTGTGACCGGACCTGTCGGTCCAAACCGGAGCTAAGACCGGAGCAGAGAATTCGATTGGCGCCAGTGCTCCCGGTCCACCGCCCGGTCCGACCGGGCGTATGACTGGACCAGGCCGGTCCAGACCGGGCCTGGGACCGGGCCCCGACCGAGAGGGCTCAGCTGGCTTACTGGATATGCCCCGGATGGCACCAGACCAGGGGCCGGTCGGCGCCGGGCTGGCCGGTGCCAGGGCCGGTCTGACCGGGCCTCTGGCCGGTCAGGTGCCGAAGAAAACCTTGTTGATTTTCGTCGAAGTGGGGGGTCTCCCATTGCCTTCTTGTTCCATTGATACACCATTATACCTCTTTGGCTAATACCTGGGAATAATCTCATAGATATGTATTAGACCAAATACTCTAGCACGGTGTCATTGTTGCCAAAATAATGGATAAGGGTAAAATACCCTTACAATCTCCCCCTTTTTGGTATACGATGATAAACCGAGCTAGAGTCACATATAGATATTATGATAAACTTTAGACCTTGATTCCATATAAGATATTAAGACAGACCCCCATAATGTGTGCACTTGGAGAATTTGTGTTTGAATGCAAAGTGCACCATTTGTAGAATATAAGAAGCTCCCCCAATATCTTTAGGAAACAAGTATGATATGGACATGTGTATATCAAGGTATATAAGCATAACGCATAATCATGCTAACATAGAGATTAAGCATACAAATACTTGTCCATACATGAATTATGAAAAGTAGCAAATGGTTCTTGAAATGAAAAAGCAAGCAAATAAGCACAAGCCAAATAAGAGGCAAATAAAATATCAAGCATGGCTTGTGCAACCAAGGAACCCCGTGATCGTAGATTCTACTCTCCTCCCCCTTTAGCATCAGAACACCAAAAAGGCAAAGAAAAGAGTAGGGATGCTAGCACACCCATCAATAGAACTCGGTCCATGGGGGTGGAGAGCCACCATCACCACCATCATCATCACCCTCGTCATCCTCATCATACTGTTTGTTGCCTTCATCATCATCTTCTCCATATCCATCAGTATCAGGGTCCTGAGCATATCGAGGAGGAAGACCACCGTGAGCGTACATGGAGAGATCAAAGTTCTGGAGCATCTCATCATCAATGGGAGGCATCTCCCAAGTAGGTGCATACACAGGCTCCATCTCAGGTCCAGGAGGAAAAACAGGGGTGTTTCTGGCAGCCATGAAGTCATTTTGACGCCTCCTAGTTTCCTGGTTCAAGGCAAGGCTTTGATGAGCAACATCATTTGTATTTTTGCACATCTGCCACAAGCTGGTCAAGAAACGTGAGGCACCACGCTTAGGGCGCCTAGAGTAGCTGGAGCTAGCAGGGTCATGCCTTTCCTTGGACCGGCGCTCAGAAGGCATCATGGCTGGGATTTTCGGTCTATCTCCTTGTTGAGGCATCTTGAAGGGTTCCATCTTAACCGCTTCAGGCGAAGATAGATCTGCCTTTGCTTTCTTCGCACTTAGCTCTTCTGATGGACCGAGTTCAGTCCGGTCGCTCTTATTGTCCTGAAAAAAATGGTGGATTGCTCAATTTCATGGAACTGTACATATCTTTTACCGAACAAAAGTAATGTACAGTTTATCAGGGAAACAACTACATATTATGATGGACAGGTACAGGGATTTGAAAGTATGCGAGACACTTTATCTCTACACATGGTGTATCAAATTAAGCATTCCAAACTAAATATGAATGGAACAAAAACAACCCAAACAACTGCAATTAATTAAAACCCAAACCTCTTGAGAACCAAAGCCCTCAAAGTTTTCTAGTACGGTAAATATTGTGCAATAGAAAATACACTTGCCTTTTCTGCCACCTCCACTTCAGGATTTGCTTTGCTTGGACTTGGCACTTCCAGTGGACCGACTGCAGCCTGGTCTCTCTTATTATTCTGAAAATGAGTAAATTTTATGGACTTGCACATATTTGTACAGAATATTGCAAAATTTGGAATTCAGAAATCAAAAACATTCAGCTTACGGTAGCAGAAACACCACCAAGCAGAATAGGCATTTCAACAAGTGGGGAATGTGTTACCTTCTCTAGCTCCTGTAACTCCACGCGATCATCATCCTGCAGTCCCTCACAAAGTCTGGAGTTTAGCACCCAAAGGAAAACACGGAACAACAATAGATACGAACGAAATGAAGCCTCACAGAGCCCAGACCTTAATGGAGTCAAACCCATTGAGCATCTCAACAGGACCCAGCGGGTGCGACGAGGCGGGGAAGCAGGCGACGTGGTACCACTTGGTGCTGTCCCAGCCACGGGGGTCGTGGGCTGCGACGCCGAGGCGAAGCGCGCCCTTCGCGATGCTTGCGTTGCAATTGCAGGTGGAACGGGCAGACTTGGCGTATTCAACAGAGACGGCTCCCTTATCTGCCACCGCCGATTCGGGCGAAGATGGGTCTGCCTTTGCTTTCTTCGCACTTGGCTCTTCTGATGGACCGAGTTCAGTCCGGTCGCTCTCGTTGTTCTGAAAATGGTGGATTTCTCAATTTCATGGAACTGAGCAAAAGTACTGTACAATTTATCTGGGAAATAAGATATATCCAGTATCAATTTGCTCATCATAAAATTTGTAGTTTCTACTGAAAGCTACCCAAACGTTCGACCTTACTAAAATTTAGCAAGTAACACCATTCTACATAACTCAAAATTGTCATCTAGTAGGCAGAGATATTCAGCACACGGCTAGCAGGAACGGCAGCAATAGAAGATTCATTTCAACAGGTGGGGAATGGGCTACCTACCTTGGCAAGCGCTCGCAGCTCGTCACGCTCGCTCTCCTGCACACCGCCCAGAAACCCGGGAGTTTATTTAGCCACAAAGGACAAGCCAAACGACTGAAACAACAGAACAGAACGAAGTAACGTAATGGAACAACAAAAAACCTTAATCCAAAGGAAGCCCGGGACCTTGTCGAGGGGGCCGAGCGGGTGCGAGGAGGCGGGGAAGCAGGCGACGTGGTACCACTTGGTGGTGTCGTAGCCGGCGCGGGGGTCGCGGGCGTGGGCGCCGAGGCGGAGCGCGCCCTTGGCGATGGCGGCGCCGCAGCCCTTGCAGGCGGAGCGCGCGGACTTGGCGTACTCGACGGTGACGGCCGCCCTGGGGGCGAGCTCCGCCGGCGGCGAGGCCGACATTGCGGCGCGGGCGAGGCGGGCGGCGGCCGGGAGGAAGCGGAGGCTGGGGTTTCGGGAGAAGAGGGGGGCCAGGAGCATGCGAGGGAGGGTGGGGAATGGGGGTGGGGTGGTGGCTATGGCTAGGGTTTTGTGCGGGCGGGCGGTCGGTCGGCGCTGGAATCGCGGCGTGGGGCGGCGGCGAGGGCGGGAAGAAAGAGGAAGGTGGGGCAGCGAGCCGTGGCGTTGGCCGGTGAGGACGTTAGTCTCCGCTGAGGCGCTGACACCTGCTGCCGGGTGTTTGAGGCTTTGAGCCTTTGAGGGTAGGATGCGGCGATTCATCCCTAGTTGGGGCGACCCTACTTCTTCGACCCGGGCAACCCGGCCCAGTCGGGACCCAGTAGCCCAAAACACGTCTTCAACCCAGTCGGCAGTCGCCAATAGACAAAGGCAAAAATGCCGGTCAGTTTGGCACGCTCGGGTTTCAGAGCCTCTCTTGATATACAAATTCGGAAATACTTCTGTACATCCACGTATGAGTGTGGATGTTTCCATCACCGTCTATTTAGTTTTCGAGATTCGTGCCTACCATAGTACATACAAATTTATGAAAAATTTCATCAGGAATATTTCGGTAGTCGGTGGAAAAGCCTACGATCCGAGTTCGAAAATCATCACGTTGGTTGATCTTCAAACTCACATTGCAGGAAGATCAATGTTGGTGCGGGGGTGGAAAAATTCTTAACTATGGGAGCTTCGGTAGTCGTTGTCAAGGAGCTACGGACTTGGTAACACTTGAAGCCCATGGACTACGGAGAAGCAACTGCGTCAGCTAGAGATACGGGACTTTGGCATCTCATGATCAGCTCCAGCCGTAAGGAACTAGTCTCGGCGGGCCAATGGTTACAATTTGGGTGTTTCTAGCAATGTAGTCAAAGAGATTTAGTATTTTTTTGACGCAATTCGTCTCTACTACTTTCCAAATATATGAGCTCCAATGTGAATGCTCATAACCTAGCTAGAGGAGCCACATCGCACGATATTGGCAGACATGTTTGCTATGGTCGACCTCCCGCTGGTTATTGTATTCCATATTTTGTTGCCTTAGTTGAATCATAAGGCAAGTTGTGCTAATAATACAACAAATCCTTTTTTGCATGATCGAATTTGCAAACCTCAGAAGACAAGACAAATTTAAAGTGTCTATGTTCCGCTATGCATCGCCATCTTCCTCTCTGATGCAGCGGCGATCATCGTTGCACCACTTCTTGTCCTGGCACTCTAGATAAATTGTGCATTTTACATAACAATCGTGGCCAGGTTATGTCGCTCGATATCGAGGGCGATCAGATGACCACGGACGAACTAGAGTGAATGTCTTCTAAAATTGACCCACCAAGTTTTTTTCATGCACGACGTAGCTTAGTGTATGTCGGGGGGGCACCGCCCCCACCTCATCTCCCCATCAAGTTCCCCTAATGTTTCCGTCAAACGCTAATCTAACAAGAAATCTTATCTCTAAATAGGAGACCCCCAACTACCATATTTCTCTCTACATTCAAGCCATCCACCTCATCCTGCCATGTCATCATTTTTTATTATAGAAATAAATTATCACTCATCAGAAAATCTTTGTAGAGTGTTCCTTTTCTGCATTCAATTATTTCCCCGCATGGCTCCTTAGATCCTCTCCCTCCACCATTATTAACCACCAAAAACTGAGTAACTAAGAATGAGCCCGCTCGCCTTCCCTCTCGCTAGCTCTAACACAATAATCCCTCAATTATAACAGTTGATTCTCGGACTCCTATAACAAGTGATTACGTCTTTTGATTGCTGGTGAATCATGGCTATAAATCCTCGCAGTCGCTCGGGAGTTCCCAGCTATGCATCCAGTGCGCTAGAAGTCTCTCTATCTCTCTATACTTCACATATCCGAACAAATCTCCTGCTAGGCCGCTACCATCGTACCGAAATTTTTGGCGCATGTGCTAGTGCTTGTCGGTAATGGAGACCAAAGGGATCTAAGAGTGTGTTTGGTTTATGTTTTGGATAGGCTGATCTCTTATAGGTACGGCGACATTAGGTGCCTCTGTTGCCTATACTGAATACCTGATGTCTACGCATGCTTCTATTCTTGTAGAGAGTGTTGGGTCTCCAAGTGCAGAGGTTTGCAGAACAACAACAAGTTTCCCTTTAGTGAATCACCCAAGGTTTATCGAACTCAGGTAGGTAGAGGTCAAAGATATCCCTTTCAAGCAACCCTGCAATTAAGATACAAGAAGTCTCTTGTGTCCCCAACACACTTGTCTGGTGTATCGGTGCACTAGTTCGGCAAAGACATAGTGAAATACAAATAATATGGATGATTACAAGTGGTAATTGCAATCTGAAATAAAAATGGCAGCAAGCAAACATGTAGCAGAACTGGTTGTAAACGGTGTTTTAATGTTTAGAAATAAGACATAGGGATCTTACTTTCACTAGTGGACACTCTCAACAATGATATCATACTAGAATACATAAATATCATCTCTTCATTATGCTACTCTGAACCACTCTCTGGTTGGATAACGAACACCAATTCATCGTGTAGGGCTACAAAAGCAAGCCTTAAAGTCCGCATGCCCAACCTAGGGACACCTCATGCTGTCACTTTGAGCATCCAAAGTAGTACTAACGAACACCACAATTTCATAGAGACATCCAACTCAAATTATAACTCATGATAAGTATTTATGTAATCTTTAGCCTAAGAGCCACACACGGTGCGTACACTGTCACCTTCACACCGTGGGACAAGGTGTCTCCGGAGATCACAATAATAAAATCACTTGAGTAGCATAATAGATGAAGAGTAACATCTACTTATTCAACTAGATTACAAAGCCCATGATCACATAAAGATCACACCATGGGAGAGAGAGATAAACCACATAGCTACCGGTAGAGCCCTTAGCCTCGGGGAAGAACTACTCCTCCTCATCATGGGAGTCAGCAACGGCGATAAAGATGACGGTGGAGTCGATGAAGATGGCTTCGGGGGAAATTCCCCGTCCTGGTAGGGTGCCGAAACAGAGAGTTTATGTCCCTCGATACTTGTCTTCGATGGCGGCGGAGCTATGGAATTTTTCGTGGAATATGACTCTGGTATTTAGGGTTTTCGCGTCGAAGGCAATATATAGGCGGAAGGGCGAGGTCGGTGGACGCCCGGGGGGGCCACACCATCCCGGCCGGGGGCCCGCGCCCAGGCATGGTGTGGCCGCCTCCCAACTCTTCTCCGTCTCTGCTTTAGACTCCGTCTTCGTGTCGGAAAAAATAGGAGGTTTGGCTTTTGTTTCGCCCAGTTCCGAGAATATTTCATATATAACTTTTCTAAAATACAAAAACAACAGAAAACAGAACTGGCACTGTGGCATCTTGTTAATAGGTTTGTTCCAGAAAATGCTTAAAAATACCACGAAGTGTAAACAAAACATATAACAATTGATGTAAAACAAGCATGAAGCATCAAAAATTGTAGATACGTTTGCAATGTATCAATACCATGGGGACATTCCTCATTTAGCCACGAATATGCGAGAGTAGGGTCGCCAATATCCCTTCAAAAGCTGGCAAGTAATCCTTCTCCACAAGTACTTGAGAGTACGGTCGCCAATATCCCTTCAAAAGCTGGCAAGTAATCCTTCTCTACAAGTACTCGAATTGACACCTCTTGTGGCTGATTGCTGGACTGAATTGTTGTCCATGTTCCTGCAAATTCTGGCTCATATATGTATGTTTTATTTTAGGGCTTGCAAGAAGAATGTGAGGGTCTAAAATGAAGGTTGGGAGAAACCGAATGAAGGATACTACAAATTGAATGTTGATGCCTCTTTTCTTGCTGAGACATGCACGAAAGCTGCAGGTGCTGTTATTTGTGATGATCGCGGTATTTTTATTGCTTGCAGTAATTGTGACATTCCCTCTATAGTCTATATCGAATGCGGCAAACAAGAGCTCTAAGAGATGGGCTATTTTTGGCAAATAAATTAGGTGTACGAAATTAACCTAACCGTAAACAGTAATTGTATGGATGTGATATCTACTATTCTTGATAGAGGTAACTCTATTGGAGCGTCATGTTACCTTTTGTCATAGTGACAGGGAAAGTAATAATAAGGTGGCTCACCCCATTCAGTTTGAATGGAGGATCCGCCAAATTTTATCACCAAGTTGCTTACGGACAATGTAATCTTTTTTGTTGATCAATAAAGTTGTCATGATAGCTTCCCCTCAAGAAAAGAAATAGCCTAACCTTTGGCCCAAAAAAGTAACACGGTGTTTCTGCACCCGGGTGCATATGCACCCTTTATTTGAAATGCATATTAAATATATTTACAAACGTCAAAAAATACAAATAAAAATGCCTCGCGTATGTCTTGCCATGTTACATACTCATAAAGTTATTTTAGCAAAAACCGATATGTTTTGTGCCCTGTGCAAAAAAGATAAATTTTTGGTGCTAAAATAGTCTATCTCTCGAAGCATTGTTTGTCTTTTTACACAGAGGATACAAAAATTGCCGGTTTTATGTGAAATTTGACGCGCGCACATAGAATATGTCTCTCTACATGTTAAGCTGTTTTCCTAATTTTTTATATTTTATAAATATGTTTTATACATATAGGATGCATATGCACCCGGGATCGGTTTTCCGCCAAAAAAGAGTCCACCTAAACGTAATGCATTATTCTGGATTGTCCAAACAACTCTTCAGACCCTAAGGGTATATACAATAGAGTGGCATCAACCTTCTGTTACGTTTGCTACCTAAGATTTTTGCTTTGCTTAGTTGGAGAGAGCTGAAACTCTTATGAAATAAGATAAAACTATTTTCCTATTGTATGACTTATCTTGCTTTAGTCACATAATTTTACTAAAAGTAATTAATTCTTATTTATTGTAAAAAAATGATTATAATAATAATGCATTGTACCTCTAATATTTATCGTCTTCTCTTAAACATGTCTTTCCTACCATTGTAAGTGCCCTACCACAATTACGTCCCTGTAGCCGCCGCCTCTTGAGAAAAGCTCTAGCCGCCCCTACTCAGCCTTCTCCATAGATCGGTTCCCCCTCCTCCGGCCGGCTTCGCCGGCGTCGGGAGGAGTGGGGAACCCGATCTATGAGTGGAGTTTTCAATAAAAGTAGTCTTTTCGGTAGTCTATGTTAGGTTTTTGGTCGCCGTTTTCTTGTTGGTTTCCCCGCAATGGAGATGGCATCGTCCGCAATAAGTGATCTTCGGCCTTTCGTTCGACGACGAGATCTCCTTCCCGACGTCAATGGTGGTGCCGAAAGATTACAATTATCTAGGTATGGGTGTTCGGATCTTACTTCGCCAGATCGATCTTGGATCTTTTCTCATGGTTGCCGCGAGGAGGATTATCCTCGCAGTTCTTGTCCCGGTTGCTACGTCCTCGACAATGGTGATTCGTATTCTCGGCTCTCCATCAACGTCGACAAGGCAGATCGGTTTTTATTCCCTGACATACTCGGTGTTGGTACTCTTGCCGATGTTGATTGACTACTTTAATGGTTGCGCGCGTGCACGCAGCCTTGGCATTGCGGCTCAAATTAAAATTATGGGAGAACCTTCGTTGGTATTTACAGTGTCTATGGTTTGTTATCTATCATTGGCTGCCTTCGAAAAGTACAAGATTATGTCTTGGAAGAAGAAAGAGTTTGAAGACCTCGAAGATTTGCTAGTATCTTTTAGACTTTATTTTGTAATCGCTGGAGACAGCTCGTGTATCTCTACCATGTACTATTTGTTATTCTGAATATATGTGGTATTGATTGTCAAAAAAAAAAGTGCCCTACCACAAAACCATTGACCAGCAAATTCAACCAATGGACTGGCCAACTTGAGCATGCTTCGTGTTCTCATGAAGCTATCATCTAGAAGAAACTCATTTAAGAAATGAACAAATAAACCCAAAGGATCGTTCGTAATAACCACGCAGAAAACAGAACGGGCCAACTCAGTTCAGATAAATAAAAGCAAAATAATATATTTACAGAGCACCCATCATAACAGAAGAACACTCTTTTGATACAGATGTATCAATCTTGTCATATTTGTTGTAACCGAATGAGATTTTATCAATGCTCATGAAAGATATATGGCAAAACTCTTCCAGCAAAAACAATGGATAAAGCCACTAGGCAATAAGTACCATCACAAAGTTCACTAGGCACTAGAGCAATGATAAATTGATAATGCCACAATATTTGCGGCTCCCAGGAGTAGCCATGCTGAAAGTTGAAAAACAAATAAAAATAAAAATCAACAGTTTTCAGCTGGCATGGATCCACTTCACAAAAAGATCAGCACACCAAACCTATATGTACTAGCAAGTATTGACTAGAGACAGGCACAATAACACAGAACCATCCTTCAAAATGGGAGGTGACAAGTTGAGATTTAACAGAGATGGCAAGTCGCTGCAGGGCATGATCTATGGCTTCTTGTTCTTCAGAGGACCCTTGGGGATCTTGGAGAGGTACTTCTCGTCGACGATGGCGTAGTACTTCTTCAGTTCGATCATGGCCTTCTCACCGAAAGCATCAACCTTGTCATCGTACTTCTCATACAGAACTGGCACCGTGTAGAGCACCACGAAGACTGCAGTGGGAAAAACAACAGCTGTCGTCAGTTCACAACTCCCACGGAAAATTAGTGAGTAGCAGTGATCAATTTAAGTCCTCCAACACAAGCAGTAATTACCTATATATGCCAATGTCAAGAAGTTGCAAGAGCTCCCAAGAACAGAAAGAACCCAGAGGCCGGCAACCACCTGAGCATACAAAGAAGAGATCACACCTTGGTGAGCAGGCTATACAGAAAGCACCCAACATTCAGCATGGCCAAATTGAAATTGAGGAGATAAACAAACATACAATGAGGAATTTCTTCAGATCACGGCCCTGACCGATCTCCTTCAAAGTAAAGAAGCCCCTGTTGATCTCATATCTCAGCGACCGGGCAATGTTCACAATGGTGTCCTCTGGAATCGTCACCTCAGGAATGTTTGGGGGAGACCTAAATACCACCAAGTGCCAATCAGAAAAAAACCATAAGGCTAGTGACGGACCAAGCTGGCGCAGCACAATAAACAGCAGCAGGTCTACATACAACAAGTTGTATCAATCAATTTGACTTTGCAAGCGAGGAGAAGCTCACTTGTTGATGAAGGTGCAGGCGTTGGACCAGAGGAAGAGGGTGGCCAGGGAGAGGATGAGGCAGTGGCCGAGCAGGGTGAGCAGGTGGTACTCCATGACCTCGAACAGGAGCCAGATGGCCGTGGCGCCGGCCAGCACCCCTCCGGAGATCTTCTTGTTCCTCCATAGAACAAGGTCAGCAGCTGCAGCCAAGGCAGTAAAAATTGTGAGCAATCCGCGTCAGGCCAAACAGACGAATAGATATTTTGGCACGGTTAAGCAATCCAGATCTTCTCCACGATCCCCAGATCGGATGGAGTGTATCAGGGTTTTAGAGCCACGACAAACTGC
The DNA here is from genome assembly GCF_022539505.1 of Lolium rigidum. Lineage (NCBI taxonomy): Eukaryota > Viridiplantae > Streptophyta > Magnoliopsida > Poales > Poaceae > Lolium > Lolium rigidum. The sequence goes on from NC_061513.1 coordinate 103,770,723, forward strand.
ATCGCCGTCTACCCGTCAACATTAATTGATCAAACTAAGCAACAAATCCTCGAGCTCGCTGCGCACGGACGAGCTCTAGTAAACCGTCCAAGCAAAGCTACTAAGGAGTAGCATAGATCGCGTTAAGATCACGGGTATATCGTCCCTAAGCTAGTTAAGACTTGGAGCTAGCATCAACGAAGCAGTAGCAGCAGTTGGCAGTAAAAACAAGCTAGAGGAAGCGAGATCGGATCGAATCGGATCTACAGCAGCACAGCTTGACTTGCGAATCTGAACTACGAAGTTCGGGCGCTTACGCTTTCCGCCGCCGAGGACTGCGTGCACGGGCTTCTCGCGGCCGAAGAGGCGGTAGATCTTGGCCTTGGCGGCCGCCGCCGCCGACGAGGAAGACGACCCCTTCTTCTTGTCGTCGTCCGAGTCCGAGGACGAGGAGGAGGAGCCCCCGTCGCCGTGGAACTTGTCGGAGATCTTGTCCATGACCGACTCCATCACCGACTCGTGCTCCTCCTTGTGCTCCGCCATGCCCGAACGCACCCTTCTCCGCCGACGCCAAGGACAAACCCCCAAGCTTTTCTCGCTGGTTTTTTTTTTCTCTGGGCGTGCTCACGCAAAGATCTCTTCCGGGTGCGCGTAGCCTGGGTAGGTTGCTTTATACGACGCGTGATGCGATCGCGGCCGTCCGTTTGAACGCTGGGTTGGGTTTGTCCGCGAGGTGGCAGCTACGGCCCCCGAAAATTGAATGGAATTGGATTCCACCCGCCCGCTTGATGGCGAATTAAAACCGCGGTACGGGCTGGGCCCCGGTGAGCAGCGAGAGGTGGGGGTGGGTTTGCGGGTACGCGGGGAGAGGGTCGTCCTTCGGGGTTAAGTTTAAGACGCGGACAGGGAGGCGTCGTCATCGCGGGCACGTCGAGAGCGAAGAAGCCGGGTGGAGTTGGCGAGGGGTAATGGCCGAATGGGGACACGTGGTGCGCGACCGACGGATGGGGAGCCGCAAGGTGGACTTGTCGTCTCGGCAAGTTCTAGAACACGAACGCGGCCAAGGAATGGGCCGACTTCCATGAGCACATCAAACTTGGTGCCGAAGGTTCTAGTACGTCACGGATCAACACACTAGTTGAAAAAAGTGTGTTTGGCTCCCTCCAGTCATCTCTTAAATTTTGGGGAAAAAAATTAAATTTTAAAATAACTTTGAAAAACAAATCGGGCTATTTATACCCTATATAATTTTCAATCAGTTTAGCACCCTTTATAATGATCTGGGTACTGTAGATGTGCAAATTATCCACTCCTTTTCCAACCATTAGCTGACGCTTTGCTATTTTTCACTTTACTTATCCGCTCGGTTACTTCTTTTGCATTTTTTCTTTAGCTGGAAGGTGACCGGCTACCGGTTGTTTGCCCGTCGCTTCTGCTCCTGTTAGGATAGTATTTCCACCGCCTTGACCGAACACTCGAGAACCAGAACAATCGGAACACCTTCTCCGTCGCTCAAAGTTCTCCGCCGCAGGAGGTGGCACCTCAGTCTCAACATTTTCTATCCGAGCCGCCGGTGGTCGCTCGGGTTCGGGTGCGAAAGCAGTCATCCATGGCGGCTAACTGAGGCGCAGGCGGCGGCAGACGGAAGGATAGCGTTGGGATCAATTCCTCCGATCCTCGGCTATGCACGGTTCGGAATTAGAGTGGGAATTACAGAACGATGTAAAATCCACTTGTTGACTCATCCTTCCCCAAATCCACTCAACCACATGCGATACTCGCAACTCTAGCCGTGTGCGTACCCCGCCCCACCTCCATCTCCGACGGGTGGCGGGCCCCATCCTGCCCCCATCTCCGGCAGTCGGTTGCCGTCACGAGATTATTCCATACTAAATCTGGAATAAAACAGCCACGAGGTAACACCTGCAGTTTGTGAATCCTTTCGAATAAACAAAAAATTTGAACTTCTCAAGTGTCTTGTGGTTTTTACTTCTATACAAGTTTCTGGTGAATGACTCGAATCGTGAACTTCTCTGATCCATATTAGTTGTCGCTAATTTAGTGCATCTTTTTATTAAAATCAACGATAATTAATATGGATTAGATGGAGTACTTTTGCTTCTATTGTGCCTATTAAGTTTTTTTCTTTCCAAAAGGGTCTTCGTTTTGTCCGAACCCACAATACGATGGCTATTCATTCACTGCAATAAATGATTCCGCGTGTCTCTTTGTTAATAGAACATAATATTGGATAATCCAGACAAACCAAATACAACTACCTAGCTGCTAAGTTAAAACTACAACATGACTAAATAAAAGCAAACGAACACTATAGTAAATGTAGCCCGAAATCCGGTGCCCAGGAAAATATGCCTGATATGTTGTACCCACCATCACCGACCATAGATCTATTTTATTTCAAAGTATGTAACCATATATTTGTATGAAAAGGGATACTAACTAGTTAAATGAGACAAGAAAGTAGTATTAATGTATTCCAACACATCTTGTAACAAAATACCTATATATCTTCCGTAAAAAAAACCTATATATTGCATGTACAATCATATTCAAACCTGAAAATCAATCTGTCCATAACTAGAAGGAACTTTATGTGATGAACCATCTACTATTGCCTATTCTTCAAATGGTGCAACCAGCTTTATAATAAATAAGATCATAAAAAGGAAGCAAAACAACAAACGTGCCAACACCGCAGTCGAGGTCTCGAGCAAATCATCAAGCTTGAGGTCTTGACAGATAAATGACGAACTAGGTAATTTCGTACAGAACTACTAGTGCAACCTGGAAAAAGAATCAACATCTACTTTTTCCCCTGCTACGTAACCATGTCACTTGATACATTTCATACGGGCCTCGAAGTTCAAAGCGGACGTGGTGCACACTGCACCCGTATGCACATGTACTGAATCCACTCTAGTAATCAGGCCTTTGTGTCGTCACTTTGTTTGCCAAAAAAAAAACCTAACGCATGTTCCTCTACATTATTGACTGGAATATCTCTTTATAATCTTGGAGCAAGTCACCAATCTAGAAAAGGGGAACCAGGTTTGGTCAAGACATCTAGAGCTCGCACTTGAATTCTGCTTCCCCTAGTATCAGCAAAAAAGAGTCTCCAAAGAGAAACCGATTCGAACTAAGCAACATAGAACAGTGAAACTACAGAAACTTAAACCGAGGAAAAGCTGGGGGCTAAACTAAGCAAATTAACTTTACCAATCAGAAGTCAGAGGGGTCCATTAAAAAAGGAAAGCACAAGAGAGACGAGATTACTCACAAGTAAAGGCAACAAGCTTCAGGCGGGATGGCTACATCGAGGGCCTCTGAAGCATGCAGATCTTCAGTGGACAGTGGGGAAGAACCCAGTGGTTGGACAAATGGAGCAACTAAATATAGTGAGACGGAAGATGATAACGATCTATCAGTAAAGCCAAGAGTGGAAGCTGGGAATATGCTGCTGGGATGTGCGGATGCTCAACAGATGACTGGAAGGAAAAGTTTGATGCCCTGAATATGCTCTCATTACTTACTGTTGATTACTAGGTATAATTATCTTAGACATCAAAGTCGTTGTAGTATAGTGGTAAGTATTCCCGCCTGTCACGCGGGTGACCCGGGTTCGATCCCCGGCAACGGCGTAATTTTTACTTTTTCAAATTCCACTTCAGTTTCACAGACCCTTCGACGGACCGTAAACCTTCCGAGTCATTTCAAACCTACAAATCATGTAGGCGCAAAAGGAATCAACGGCCGTATGTGAATCTATATGCCCTTGTTTTCAAAGCTGTAGACCCCTTGTTTTCAAAGCTGTAGACCACATGCCAAGAAATGTCCAGTCGGGACCTTGTTCAAATTGTCAAAGGCCAACAAAATTCCATATTCACATACGTATACTGATCAAATGGTCACCCAACCTTTTGGGGGAAATGATCAAATCCATAAAGAGCACAGCCTTGAGCCTTCTGCCCTTCTCAGTATTCCCTTCTCGAGCCCCCAATTAGTTTCATAATAATCAGGAATTCCCCTGTTAAGCACCAATTTTGTGTTTACTTTTTTTGAACATGGATTTCTGTACTTGATAACGCCACTGTCTTTTCACCTTCAAACATATCATATCCGTTGAATGAAACAATTGAGCTTTCCGCTGCAGCTTGCCCCCCTGGCACACAGAAAATTTGAGTGTTCTTTCGGTAGTTTGGTTTCTTGTTAGAGGGCTTTATCAATCTGTGGTGTTAGTTTCTGGTCATACATATCCTTTAGACTGATGCTTGGAGTTCTGTCTAGAGTCTGCTGGATCGAGTGGTATTTGATCGTGCGCTTCCATTTTTTATTCCGATTGTTTGGTTCTGGAGGAAGCCACGCGAAACTCTGTTCTTTGTTGCCACAAGATGATATGTTTTGGTCCATGGTGAAGTCAAAGGCGGAGAATATCATGGAAGCCGAAAGTGAGGATTAGCAATAGAGATTCGACTCTAAGGAACTTGCTTGGTGTTTAGGATTTCTCAGTAACAGTATGCAAATGGGGGCGAACAACACAAGTGCAGAGTTTTACCGATCAGGGTGAAAATCCAAGATCAGACCATAGTTGGTTGTACCTCGCAATAGCCCTGTCGAAGGTATTGTTTTTGAGAACGGAGACTATCTTCAGGGTGAAAACCTAACACTAGTGGAATAGTGTTTTATTGTTATTATGTCAACGACTTGTGTACTACAACATGCAATGGTTTGTTGGGTCACCGCATGTTAGGGACCTGGAAGGAGCGGCGGACGCAGTAGAACAGGAGGAGGGAGGGCAACGACGACGGAGCGGAGCCATCAAGCGCCCCAAAGGACGGCGAGTCATCTAGGGTTTACATCAAACTCATAGTTTTTCATTTAACTTGTAATATATAAATTAAATTTAAATGGAAACCTTTATCTTTCATATGTCATTGCTTGGAGACCATCTTTAACAATTAGAACCATACATTATACTTTTATTCCCTTTCTCATCCCCAAAAATTAGGCTAACTCAACTCTCTGAACTAATTAACAGAAAATAATATTTGGACGTCGATCAAAAGGTCATTTTATATATTATTTAAAAGCATACATGATCCCATGGTTTCTGACCGGATCATGACCCTCACACTTTTCTCTCAGCCCCCATCTTTTAATATTTTTTTTTCGAAATGGGGAGCGAATCCTCTGCCTCCTTTGTATCAAGCGATACACAAACTTTATTTATTATTGGACATCAAAAGCCTAGCGAAATCTATTATAAGGATCATACGAACCAAGAACAACCAAAACATTAGCACTGAGCATGATGATAGCTATGTTAGCGAGTTAGGCTTGTCACGATATGTGACGTGCGTGCGTGTTGTATCCCACCGGCCATGTTGATAAGGCCAGAGTGGTTATCTAGATTATGTTCTAGACTCTTCCTTGTAACAAACCATGTATATCCCTTTTGGAGTTGTTAGGTTAAACTCCCTATATAAACACGCACGGTGTGCCCCGAAAGGGGTATGACACTTTAACCTAAAACTTCTACATGGTATCAGAGCCAAGAGGTCTCAAGTTCAAGACCCTGCTCACGCAGTTTTAAAAACAAAAGAAAAAAGATTCTGCGCTCGCACCGAACCCACGCTAAGGACTAAAATAGCCTAGACGTGAGGGGGAGTGTTGAATATAAATACACTGTATAGTCTCTTTCCATCAGTTCGGACTTTTGGTTCAATTGGCTAGTGCAACAATCTAAAACACATCTAGCGACAAAGCCTCCCCTCGCCGCCGATCCCATCTGACGTCGACACCGCCAGCCAACATGTCCTCTTCTTCCTCGACGCAAAACTCTTCGGGAGGCTCCACCTTCGGGACAGGCGTGACGGAGCGGCTGGGCAAAGGCAACTTCATCCTCTAGCAAACCCAAGTTCTGCCGGCAGTCAGGGGTGCCCGTCTTATGGGCTACCTAGATGGCTCCATCGAGGCACCCAAGGAAGAGATCGAAGTAAAGAAGGGTGACGAGACTGTCACCGAGCTGAACCTAGCATATGAAGACTGGGTGGCGTCGGACCAAAAGGTCCTTAGCTTCCTCGTGGGATCTCTCTCACGGGAAGTGCTTCCCTACACCGCTGGTGTCGAGACGGCGACCGAGCTCTGGGAGATTCTGCAAGACATGTACGCGGCCAGGTCGCGTGCACACACCACCAACACCCGCATCGCCCTTGCCAGTGCGGAGAAGGGCAACAAATCCATGGGAGAATATGTCACCATGATGAAATCTTTGGAGAACGAGATGATCTCCGCCGGGAAGACCCTTGAAGATGAAGATATGGTCTCCTACACCGGGCTAGTCGCCGCCATCCTCGCCAGAACCGAGCCGATCACGGTGAGCGAACTTTATTCGCAGCTTCTGTCTTATGAAAGTCGTAAACAGATGCTCTGTGGAGTCTCCCAATCCTCTGTCAACGCCGCTACTCGCGGTGGTCGTGGCCGCTTCGGTGGTCGTGGCCGCTTCGGTGGTCGTGGTGGCGGCCGCGGTGATCAAGGTCGCGGCAATCCTCAACGAGGCGGCAATGGTGGCCAAGGAGGCTACCACAACGGTGGTGGCTACCACAACGGTGGCAACTATGGCCGTGGCCGCGGCAACTACAACAACAATGGCCGTGGCCGCGGAAACTACAACAACAACGGTGGCAACCACGGTGGTGGTGATCGCGCACCGTGCCAGCTCTGCAATGTGGCGGGCCACACCGCCATGAACTGCTGGTACCGCTTCGCCCAGGACTTCGTCCCTCGTGAGCGGACAGCCGCCAATGTCAACTACAACAACAATGGAGGTGGCGGCTGGAACATCGACACCGGTGCCACCGATCATATCACAAGTGAACTAGAAAGGCTACATGCCCATGAACGTTACCATGGTGCTGACCAGGTGCACGCTGCCAATGGCGCAGGTATGAATATTGCTCATATTGGTAATTCTATTATTCTCGCTCATGATCAAAATATCCATCTTAAAAATGTTCTCCATGTTCCTGATGCTACAAAAAATCTTGCCTCTGCACATCGACTCACTAGAGATAATAACACTTTTGTTGAAATTCATCCTGAATTCTTTTGCATTAAGGATCAGGTCACGAGGAAGGTGCTGCTTGATGGACCATGCCGAGATGGTCTCTACCCTGTTCCTGAGTCATCATCCTTTTCACCATCATCCAAGCAAGCTTATGGAGTCTCCAAGCCATCCCATCATAGATGGCATAGTCGGTTGGGCCATCCGGCCTCTCCCATAGTTCATAAAATTATTAGTCACAATAATCTTCCTTGTTCCAGTAAAAATAATGAGTCGGTGTGTGAGGCTTGTCAAAAGGCAAAGAGTCACCAATTGCCCTATTCGAGATCCACTAGTGTTTCACATCATCCTCTAGAGTTGATTTATTCTGATGTATGGGGACCTGCCCCTGATTCTTTTGGTCGTAAGAACTATTATGTTAGCTTCATTGATGATTTCAGCAAATTTACATGGATCTACTTGATTAAACATCGTTCTGAAGTGTTTAGTATATTCCATCAGTTCCAAGCGCTTGTTGAAAGACGCTTTGATAGGAAAATCATCACTCTCCAATCTGACTGGGGAGGAGAATATGAACGATTAAATTCCTTTTTTAAGCAAATTGGCATCACTCACCATGTTTCTTGTCCTCATGCCCATCAACAGAATGGCGCCGCTGAGAGAAAACACAGGCATATTGTCGAAGTTGGTCTATCACTTCTTGCTCAAGCATCCATGCCACTGAAATATTGGGATGAAGCACTCATTGCTGCGGTATATCTCATCAATCGTCTCCCCACTAAACTTCTTGATTTCTCTACACCTCTAGAAGTTCTTGAGAAGATCAAACCCGATTATCAGTCCATGCGCATTTTTAGCTGTGCATGCTACCCCAACCTTCGACCCTTTAATGCTAGAAAGCTAGAATACCGTTCCATACAGTGTGTATTTCTAGGATATAGCAACCTTCATAAAGGTTTCAAGTGTCTTGATATCAATTCTGGTCGAATCTATATTTCTCGGGATGTTATCTTTGATGAGACAATATTTCCCTTTGCCAAACTCCATGCAAATGCAGGACAACGTCTTCGCTCGGAAATTCTCCTTTTACCGTCTCACCTCCTAAATCCCTCTCAATTTGATCATGGGGGTGAATTTGGAATTGATCCAATTGAGAATAATATTCATACTACTGCTGCAGCTAACTATGATTCTGAAGTTGTAAACAGCAATGCAGAAAACAGGGTTGAAACTGCTGTTGAACACAGCACTTCGGCGCGTCATTGCATGCCTCACCGTGTCGACACGGAAGCCCAGGGTCGTGCGGGACCCACCTCTGGCGAAAACGCGTCCGCAGCTGCAGAAAACGCGTCACCTGGATCGCCTCGTCGATCGCATCTCCAACCGGCGCGCGCCACGTCTGCCCGAGCGTCCGCACGCGCGGGAAATCCTGCCGTGAGTGGGGACCACCCACGTGGCTCGGAGTGGCGAGCCGGATTGTCTGCGTCGCCCTCTACTGCTGCGCCAAGCCACACCGGTGCATCCGGATCCCGTGCGGAGCCAGCCGATCCCGAGGCGGATACGGCGCAGGACTCCGAGGAGAACACTGCTGCCCCGACAGGATCTGCCCCGGGATCCACCCCAGGTGCTGCCAGATCTTCTGCGCCGACACAACGTGCTGCACCGCCTGTGCCACGTGTTACTACACGGTTGCAAACTGGAAAAATACAACCGCGACAATACAAAAATATGGTCAGGTATGCGAATCTCGCTGCTTCAGGAGAACCTAGTAATCTAGATGATGCACTAAAAAATGAAAATTGGAAAAGGGCAATGGATGAAGAATATGAGGCACTCATGGTGAATAAAACTTGGCATTTAGTTCCACCAAATCATGCAGGCAAAAATATAATAGATTGCAAGTGGGTTTACAAAATTAAACACAAGGCCGATGGTAGTATTGATAGATATAAAGCACGCTTAGTGGCTAAAGGGTTTAAGCAGAGATATGGGATTGACTATGAGGACACATTTAGTCTTGTAGTAAAGTCAGCTACTATTCGCCTTGTTTTGTCTATTGCTGTCTCCAGGGGGTGGAATCTTCGACAGCTAGATGTGAAGAACGCGTTTCTACATGGTGTTCTGGAGGAAAATGTCTATATGAGACAACCACCTGGGTATGAAGTCAAAGGAAAAAATCAGTACATCTGCAAACTTGATAAAGCCTTATATGGGTTGAAACAAGCCCCGAGAGCATGGTTCTCAAGACTAAGTACTAAACTTCAAGCACTCGGCAGTCGACACGTCCGTTGGGAACCCCAAGAGGAAGGTGTGATGCGTACAGTAGCAAGTTTTCCCTCAGAAAGAAACCAAGGTTTATTGAACCAGGAGGAGCCAAGAAGCACGTTGAAGGTTGATGGCGGAGGAGTGTAGTGCGGCGCAACACCAGGGATTCCGGCGCCAACGTGGAACCTGCACAGCACAATCAAAGTACTTTGCCCCAACGTAACAGTGAGGTTGTCAATCTCACCGGCTTGCTGTAAACAAAGGATTAGATGCATAGTGTGGATGATGACGGTTGTTTGCGAAGAACAGTAAAAAACAATTGCAGCAGATTGTATTTCAGATGTAAAGAATAGGACCGGGGTCCACAGTTCACTAGTGGTGTCTCTCCCATAAGATAGCAGATGTTGGGTGAACAAATTACGAGTTGGGCAATTGACAAATAAAGAAGGCATAACAATGCACATACATATATCATGATGAGTACTATGAGATTTAATCGGGGCATTACGACAAAGTACGAGAGACCGCTATCCGGCATGCATCTATGCCTAAAAAGTCCACTTTCGGGTTATCATCCGAACCCCTTCCGGTATTAAGTTGTAAACAACGAGACAATTGCATTAAGTATGGTGCGTAATGTAATCAACACAAATATCCTTAGACAAAGCATCGATGTTTTATCCCTAGTGGCAACAAGCACATCCACAACCTTAGAACTTTACGTCAGTGTCCCAGATTTAATGGAGGCATGAACCCACTATTGAGCATAAATACTCCCTCTTGGAGTCACAAGTATCAACTTGGCCAGAGCATCTACTAGCAACGGAGAGCATGCAAGAACATAAATAACATATATGATAGATTGATAATCAACTTGACATAGTATTCAATATTCATCGGATCCCAACAAACACAACATGAAAGATTACAAATAGATGATCTTGATCATGATAGGCAGCTCACAAGATCTAACATGATAGCACAATGAGGAGAAGACAACCATCTAGCTACTGCTATGGACCCATAGTCCGGGGGTGAACTACTCACACATCGATCCGGAGGCGATCATGGCGATGAAGAGACCTCCGGGAGATGATTCCCCTCTCCGGCGGGGTGCCGGAGGCGATCTCCTGAATCCCCCGAGATGGGATTGGCGGCGGCGGCGTCTCTGGAAGGTTTTCCGTATCGTGGCTCTCGGTACTGGGGTTTCGCGACGAAGGCTTTAAGTAGGAGGAAGGGCAGGTCAAGAGGCGCCACGGGGGCCCCACACAAGAGGGCCGCGCGGGCCCCTTGCTGGCCGCGCCGCCCTGTTGTGGCGGCGCCTCATGGCCCCACTTCGTCTCTCCCTCGGACTTCTGGAAGCTTCGTGCAAAAATAGGACCACAGGCGTTGATTTCGTCCAATTCCGAGAATATTTCCTTACTAGGATTTCGAAACCAAAAACAGCGAGAAAACAACAAGCGGCTCTTCGGCATCTCGTCGGTAGGTTAGTGCCGTAAAATGCATAAATATGACATATAATGTGTATAAAACATGTGAGTATCATCATAAAAGTAGCATGGAACATAAGAAATTATAGATACGTTTGGGACGTATCAAGCATCCCTAAGCTTAGTTCCTACTCGCCCTCGAGTAGGTAAACGATAACAAAGATAATTTACGAAGTGACATGCTATCATAATCTTGATCATACTATTGTAAAGCATATGAGATGAATGCAGCGATTCGAAGCAATGATGAAGATAATGAGTAAACTAATGAATCACATAATAAAGACTTTTCATGAATAATACTTTCGAGACAAGCATCAATAAGACTTGCATAAGAGTTACTCATAAAGCAATAAATTCGAAGTAAAGGCATTGAAGCAACATAAAGGAAGATTAAGTTTCAGCGGTTGCTTTCAACTTCAACATGTATATCTCATGGATAATTGTCAACACAAAGTAATATAACAAGTGCAATAAGTAAACATGTAAGAATCAATGCACACGAGTTGACACAAGTGTTTGCTTACGGGATAGAAAGAACGGGCAAACTGACTCAACAATAAAGTAAAAGATAGGCCCTTCGCGAGAGGAAGCATTGATTACTATATTTGTGCTAGAGCTTTTCATTTTGAAAACAAGAAACAATTTTGTCAACGGTAGTAATAAAGCATATGTGTTATGTATAAGATGTCTTATAAGTTGCAAGCCTCATGCATAGTATACTAATAGTGCTCGCACCTTGTCCTAATTAGCTTGGATTAACACGAATTATCATTGCATAGCATATGTTTCAACCAAGTGTCACAAAGGGGTACCTCTATGCCGCTTGTACAAAGGTCTAAGGAGAAAGCTCGCATTGGATTTCTCGCTTTTGATTATTCTCAACTTAGACATCCATACCGGGACAACATAGACAACAGATAATGGACTCCTATTTAATGCATAAGCATTCAACAACAGTTATTATTCTCATAGAAGATTGAGGATTAGTTGTCCACACTGAAACTTCCACCATGAATCATGGCTTTAGTTAGCGGCCCAATGTTCTTCTCTAACAGTATGCATACTCAAACCATATGATCATGAAAATCGCTCTTACTTCAGACAAGACGAACATGCATAGCAACTCACATGATATTCAACAAGGTAAAAGTTGATGGCGTCCCCAGAAACATGGTTACCGCTCAACAAGAAACTTATTAAGAAATAAGACACATAAGTACATATTCTTCACCACGATAGTTTTTAAGCTATTTGTCCCATGAGCTATATATTGCAAAGGTAAAGAATGGAAATTTTAAAGGTAGCACTCAAGTAATGTACTTTGGAATGGCGGAGAAATACCATGTGGTAGGTAGGTATGGTGGACACAAATGGCATTGTTATTGGCTCAAGGATTTGGATGCACGAGAAGAATTCCTCTCAATACAAGGCACGAGAAGAATTCCTCTCAATACAAGGCTAGGCTAGCAAGGTTGTCTGAAGCAAACTCAAGTATAAAAGGTGCAGCAAAGCTCACATATGAACATATTGTAACTATTATAAGACTTTACATTGTCTCCTTGTTGTTCAAACACCTCAACCGAGAAAATATCTAGACTCTAGAGATCAATCATGCAAACCAAATTTTAACAAGCTCTATGTAGTTATTCATTAATGAGTACAAGGTACATGATGCAAGAGCTTAAACAAGATCTATATGAGCACAACAATTGCCAAGTATCAAATTATTCAAGACATTAAACCATTTACCACAAGCGGCATTTTCCGTTTCCAACCATATAACAATGAATGAAGTAGTTCAAATTTCACAATGAACATTAAAGATAAAGCTAAGAACATATATGTTCATACGAAACAGCGGAGCGTGTCTCTCTCCCAAACAAAGAATGCTAGGATACGATTTATTCAAACAAAAGAAAAAATAAAAACAAACAGACGCTCCAAGTAAAGCACATAAGATGTGACGGAATAAAAATATAGTTTCACTAGAGGAACCTGATAAGTTGTCGATGAAGAAGGGATGCCTTGGGCATCCCCAAGCTTAGGCGCTTGAGTCTTCTTAAAATATGCGGGGATGAACCACGGGGCATCCCCAAGCTTTGACTTTTCACTCTTCTTGATCATATTGTATCATCCTCTCTCTTGACCCTTGAAAACTTCCTCCACACCAAACTCGAAACAAACTCATTAGAGGGTCGAGTGCATAATTCATATATTCAGAGGTGACATAATCATTCTTAACACTTCGGACATTGCACAAAGCTACGAAAGTTAATGGAACAAAGAAATCCATCAAACATAGCAAAAGAGGCAATGCGAAATAAAAGGCGAGAATCTGTCAAAAACGAACAGTTCGTAAAGACGAATTTTAAAGTGGCACCGGACTTGCTTAGATGAAAATTCCCAAATTGAATTAAAGTTGCGTACATAACGAGGATCACGCACGTAAATTGGCAGATTTTTTTGATTTTTCTACGGGGACTATCTGCTCAAATTCGTGATGAACAAGAAATCTGTTCCTGCGCAATAATCCAAATCTAGTATTGGCTTTACTATCAAAGACTTTACTTGGCACAACAATGCAATAAAATAAAGATAAGGATAGGTTGATACAGTAATAAACAACTTCCAAGACTCAAATATAAAATAAAGTGCAGAAGTAAAATAAAACATGGGTTATCTCCCAAGAAGAGCTTTCTTTATAGCCATTAAGATGGGCTCAGTAATTTTAATGATGCACTCGCAAGAAATAAGAGTTGAAGCAAAAGAGAGAATCAAAAAGCAAGTATGGAACAAATTTAAGCCTAACCCACTTCCTATGGAAAGAAATCTTGTACACAAATAAATTCATGAAGAACAAAGTGACAAGCATAGGAAGATAAAACACAAGTAACTTCAAAATTTTCAGCATATAGAGGGGAAACTTAATATTATTAAGATGCATATAACCATGTTTCCCTCTCTCATAATAACTTTCAGTGGCATCATGAACAAACTCAACAATATAATTATCACATAAAGCATTTTATTCACATGCATAAAAGTATCATTACTCTCCACATAAGCATAGTCATTCTTATTAATTGTAGTGGGAGCAAATTCAACAAGGTAGCTATCATTATCACCATAATCATCAAATATAGGAGGCATAGTATAATCATAATTAATTTTCTCCTCAATAGTAGGTGGATGATAGTCATCATTGTAATCATCATATATAGGAGGTAAAGTATCATCAAAGTAAATTTTCTCCTCCATGCTTGGGGGACTAAAAATATCATGCTCATCAAAGCCAGCTTCCCCAAGCTTAAATTCTTCCATAGCTTTAGCAACAATGGTGTTCAAAGTATTCATACTAATAACATTGGCATTATCATGCATATAAAGTTCCATAGGTTTTTTAATTTTCTCTTCAAACACCTCATGTCCTAACTCAAGATAAATACTATAAAGATCTCTAATATTTTTGTTGTTTTCCATTAAGCCTAACTAGTCAAATCACACAACTTAGTGTTCTCAGGAGTATTCATTTTAGCAGTAGTAAATAAAGAAAACTAAATAAAGTAAATGCAAGTAACTAATTTTTTTGTGTTTTTAATATGGAGAACAAGACAGTAAATAAAGTACAACTAGCAACTAATTTTTTTGTGTTTTTGATATAAGAGCAAACAAAACAGTAAATAAAATAAAGCAAGACAAAAAAAAAGTAAAGATATTGGAAGTGGAGACTCCCCTTGCAGCGTGTCTTGATCTCCTCGGCAACGGCGCCAGAAAAAGAGCTTGATGCGTGCAGTCGACACGTCCGTTGGGAACCCCAAGAGGAAGGTGTGATGCGTACAGTAGCAAGTTTTCCCTCAGAAAGAAACCAAGGTTTATCGAACCGGGAGGAGCCAAGAAGCACGTTGAAGGTTGATGGCGGAGGAGTGTAGTGCGGCGCAACACCGGGATTCCGGCGCCAACGTGGAACCCGCACAACACAATCAAAGTACTTTGCCCCAACGTAACGAGTGAGGTTGTCAATCTCTCCGGCTTGTCGTAAACAATGGATTAGATGTATAGTGTGGATGATGATGGTTGTTTGCGAAGAACAGTAAAGAACAATTGCGGCAGATTGTATTTCGGATGTAAAGAATAGGATCGGGGTCCACGGTTGACTAGTGGTGTCTCTCCCATAAGATAGCGAGATGTTGGGTGAACAAATTACAGTTCGGCAATTGATAAATAAAGAAGGCATAACAATGCACATACATATATCATGATGAGTACTATGAGATTTAATCAGGGCATTACGATAAAGTACATAGACCGCTATCCAGCATGCATCTATGCCTAAAAAGTCCACTTTCAGGTTATCATCCGAACCCCTTCCAGTATTAAGTTATAAACAACAGACTATTGCATTAAGTATGATGCGTAATGTAATCAACACAAATATCCTTAGACAAAGCATCGATGTTTTATCCCTAGTGGCAACAGCATATCCACAACCTTAGAACTTTCTGTCACTCGTCCCGCATTTAATGGAGGCATGAACCCACTATCGAGCATAAATACTCCCTCTTGGAGTCACAAGTATCAACTTGGCCGAGCCTCTACTAGCAACGGAGAGCATGCAAGAACATAAATAACATATATGATAGATTGATAATCAACTTGACATAGTATTCAATATTCATCGGATCCCAACAAACACAACATGAAGGATTACAAATAGATGATCTTGATCATGATATGCAGCTCACAAGATCTAACATGATAGCACAATGAGGAGAAGACAACTATCTAGCTACTGCTATGGACCCATAGTCCAGGGGTGAACTACTCACACATCGATCCGGAGGCGATCATGGCGATGAAGAGACCTCCGGGAGATGATTCCCCTCTCCGGCAGGGTGCCGGAGGCGATCTCCCGAATCCCCCGAGATGGGATTGGCGGCGGCGACGTCTCCGGAAGGTTTTCCGTATCGTGGCTCTCGATGCGGGGTTTCGCGACGAAGGCTTTAAGTAGGCGGAAGGGCAGGTCAAGAGGCGCCACGGGGCCCCACACAACAGGGTCGCGCGGGCCCCTTGCCGGCCGCGCCGCCCGTTGTGGCGGCGCCTCGTGGCCCCACTTCGTCTCTCCTCGGACTTCCGGAAGCTTCGTGCAAAAATAGGACCCCGGGCGTTGATTTCGTCCAATTCCGAGAATATTTCCTTACTAGGATTTCCGAAACCAAAAACAGACATAAAACAAAGAATCGGCTCTTCGGCATCTCGTCAGTAGGTTAGTGCCGGAAAATGCATAAATATGACATATAATGTGTATAAAACATGTGAGTATCATCATAAAAGTAGCATGGAACATAAGAAATTATAGATACGTTTGGGACGTATCAATACTTCACTCTTCTTCTATTTCAAGAGGAATATTTCTATCTTTGTGCTTATCTATGTTGATGATATAATTGTTGCTAGTTCTTGTTCTAAGACAACCGCAGCTCTTCTTCGAGATCTCCAGAAGGAGTTTGCTCTAAAGGATCATGGTGATGCTCATTATTTCCTTGGTATAGAGGTAAAGAAGACAAGTAATGGTCTACTCTTGACACAAGAAAAGTACACTACAGATATTCTTAAGAGAGTAGGGATGCTAATGTGTGATGACACGTAAAGCACACGCCCGTTGGGAACCCCAAGTGGAAGGTGTGATGCGTACAACAGCAAGTTTCCCTCAGTAAGAAACCAAGGTTTATCGAACCAGTAGGAGCCAAGAAGCACGTTGAAGGTTGATGGCGGAGGAGTGTAGTGCGGCGCAACATCAGGGATTCCGGCGCCAACGTGGAACCTGCACAACACAATCACAGAACTTTGCCCCAACGTAATAGCGAGGTTGTCAATCTCACCGGCTTGCTGTAAACAAAGGATTAGATGTATAGTGTGGAAGATGATGATTGTTTGCAAGAATAGTAAAGAACAAATGCAGCAGTTTGTATTTCAGATATAAAGAATAAGACCGGGGTCCACAGTTCACTAGCGGTGTCTCTCCCATAAGATAGCAGATGTTGGGTGAACAAATTACAGTTGGGCAATTGACAAATAAAGAAGGCATAACAATGCACATACATATATCATGATGAGTACTATGAGATTTAATCGGGGCATTACGACAAAGTACATAGACCGCTATATGCATCTATGCCTAAAAGTCCACCTTCGGGTTATCATCCGAACCCCTTCCAAGTATTAAGTTGTAAACAACGGACAATTGCATTAAGTATGGTGTGTAATGTAATCAACACAAATATCCTTAGACAAAGCATCGTTGTTTTATCCCTAGTGGCAACAAGACATCCACAACCTTAGAACTTTCTGTCACTGTCCCAGATTTAATGGAGGCATGAACCCACTATCGAGCATAAATACTCCCTCTTGGAGTCACAAGTATCAACTTGGCCAGAGCCTTTACTAGCAACGGAGAGCAAGCAAAAACATAAATAACATATATGATAGATTGATAATCAACTTGACATAGTATTCAATATTCATCGGATCCCAACAAACACAACATGAAGGATTACAAATAGATGATCTTGATCATGATAGGCAGCTCACAAGATCTAACATGATAGCACAATGGGGAGAAGACGACCATCTAGCTACTTCTATGGACCCATAGTCCAGGGGTGAACTACTCACACATCGATCCGGGAGGCGATCATGGCGATGAAGAGACCTCCGGGAGATGATTCCCCTCTCCGGCAGGGTGTCGGAGGCGATCTCCTGAATCCCCCGAGATGGGATTGGCGGCGGCGGCGTCTGTGGAAGGTTTTCCGTATCGTGGCTCTCGGTACTGGGGGTTTCGCGACGGAGGCTTTAAGTAGGCGGAAGGGCGGAGTCGGGAGAGTCACGGGGGGCCCACAAACCAGGGCCGCGCGGGCCCCTTGCTGGCCGCGCCGCCCTGTTGTGGCGGCGCCTCGTGGCCCCACTTCGTCTATCCCTCGGTCTTCTGGAAGCTTCGTGCAAAAATAGGACCCTGGGCGTTGATTTCGTCCAATTCCGAGAATATTTTCTTACTAGGATTTCGGAAACCAAAAACAGCAGAAAACAGCAACTGGCTCTTCGGCATCTCATCAATAGGTTAGTGCCGGAAAATGCATAAATATGACATATAATGTGTATAAAACATGTGAGTATCATCATAAAAGTAGCATGGAACATAAGAAATTATAGATACGTTTGGGACGTATCAAGCATCCCCAAGCTTAGTTCCTACTCGCCCTCGAGTAGGTAAACGATAACAAAGATAATTTCTGAAGTGACATGCTATCATAATCTTGATCATACTATTGTAAAGCATATGAGATGAATGCAACGATTCGAAGCAATGATGAAGATAATGAGTAAACTAATGAATCATATAACAAAGACTTTTCATGAATAATACTTTCAAGACAAGCATCAAATAAGACTTGCATAAGAGTTACTCATAAAGCAATAAATTCAAAGTAAAGGCATTGAAGCAACACAAAGGAAGATAAAGTTTTAGCGGTTGCTTTCAACTTCAACATGTATATCTCATGGATAATTGTCAACACAAAGCAATATAACAAGTGCAATAAGTAAACATGTAAGAATCAATGCACACAGTTGATACAAGTGTTTGCTTCTAAGATAGAAAGAATAGGCAAACTGACTCAACAATAAAGTAGAAGATAGGCCCTTCGCAGAGGGAAGCATTGATTACTATATTTGTGCTAGAGCTTTTCATTTTGAAAACAAGAAACAATTTTGTCAACGGTAGTAATAAAGCATATGAGTTATGTATAAGACATCTTATAAGTTGCAAGCCTCATGCATAGTATACTAATAGTGCTCGCACCTTGTCCTAATTAGCTTGGGTTAACACGGATTATCATTGCATAGCATATGTTTCAACCAAGTGTCACAAAGGGGTACCTCTATGCCGCCTGTACAAAGGTCTAAGGAGAAAGCCCGCATTGGATTTCTCGCTTTTGATTATTCTCAACTTAGACATCCATACCGGGACAACATAGACAACAGATAATGGACTCCTCTTTAATGCATAAGCATTCAACAATAGTTATTATTCTCATAAGAGATTGAGGATTAGCTGTCCACACTGAAACTTCCACCATGAATCATGGCTTTAGTTAGCGGCCCAATGTTCTTCTCTAACAGTATGCATACTCAAACCATTTGATGTGAAAACCGCCCTTAATTCAGACAAGACGAACATGCATAGCAACTCACATGATATTCAACAAAGGTAAAAGAGTTGATGGCGTCCCCAGAAAACATGGTTACCGCTCAACAAGCAACTTATTAAGAAATAAAACACATAAGTACATATTCTTCACTACGATAGTTTTTAAGCTATTTTATCCCATGAGCTATATATTGCAAAGGTAAAGAATAGAAATTTTAAAGGTAGCACTCAAGTAATTTACTTTGGAATGGCGGAGAAATACCATGTGGTAGGTAGGTATGGTGGACACAAATGGCATGGTTATTGGCTCAAGGATTTGGATGCACGGGAAGAATTCCTCTCAATACAAGGCTAGGCTAGCAAGGTTGTTTGAAGCAAACTCAAGTATAAAAGGTGCAGCAAAGCTCACATATGAACATATTGTAACTATTATAAGACTTTATATTCTCTCCTTGTTGTTCAAACACCTCAACCAGAAAATATCTAGACTCTAGAGATCAATCATGCAAACCAAATTTAACAAGCTCTATGTAGTTATTCATTAATGAGTACAAGGTACATGATGCAAGAGCTTAAACAAGATCTATATAAGCACAACAATTGCCAAGTATCACATTATTCAAGACATTAAACCATTTACCACATGCGACATTTTCCGTTTCCAACCATATAACAATGAATGAAGTGGTTCAACTTTCGCAATGAACATTAAAGATGAAGCTAAGAACACATGTGTTCATACGAAACAGCGGAGCGTGTCTCTCTCCCAAACAAATAATGCTAGGATACGATTTATTCAAACAAAAACAAAAATAAAAACAAACAAACGCTCCAAGTAAAGCACATAAGATGTGACGGAATAAAAATATAGTTTCACTAGAGGAAACCTGATAAGTTGTCGATGAAGAAGGGATGCCTTGGGCATCCCCAAGCTTAGACGCTTGAGTCTTCTTAAAATATGCAGGGATGAACCACGGGGGCATCCCCAAGCTTTGACTTTTCACTCTTCTTGATCATATTGTATCATCCTCCTCTCTTGACCCTTGAAAACTTCCTCCACACCAAACTCGAAACAAACTCATTAGAGGGTCAGTGCATAATTCATATATTCAGAGGTGACATAATCATTCTTAACACTTCTGGACATTGCTCAAAGCTACTGAAAGTTAATGGAACAAATAAATCCATCTAACATAGCAAAACAGGCAATGCGAAATAAAAGGCAGAATATGTCAAAACAGAACAGTTCGTAAAGACGAATTTTAAAGTGGCACCAGACTTGCTCAGATGAAAATGCCCAAATTGAATGAAAGTTGCGTACATATCTGAGGATCAAGCATGTAAATTAGCAGATTTTTATGAGCTACCTACAGAGAGGCAGGTCGAAATTCGTGACAGCAAGAAATCTGTTTCTGCGCAGCAATCCAAATCTAGTATTGCCTTTACTATCAAAGACTTTACTTGGCACAACAATGTAATAAAATAAAGATAAGGAGAGGTTGCTACAGTAGTAAACAACTTCCAAGACTCAAATATAAAATAAAGTGCAGAAGTAAAATAATGGGTTGTCTCCCATAAGCGCTTTTATTTAACGCCTTTCAGCTATGCGCAGAAAGTGTGAATCAAGTAACATCAAGAGACGAAGCATCAACATCATAATTTGTTCTAATAATAGAATCATAAGGTAACTTCATTCTCTTTCTAGGGAAGTGTTCCATACCTTTCTTGAGAGGAAATTGATATTTAATATTACCTTCCTTCATATCAATGGTAGCACCAACAGTTCGAAGAAAAGGTCTTCCCAATATAATGGGACAAGATGCATTGCATTCAATATCCAAGACAACAAAATCAACGGGGACAAGGTTATTGTTAACCATAATACGAACATTATCAATCCTCCCCAAAGGTTTCTTTATAGCATTATCAACAAGATTAACATCCAAATAACAATTCTTCAATGGTGGCAAGTCAAGCATATCATAAATTTTCTTAGGCATAACAGAAATACTTGCACCAAGATCACATAAAGCATTACAATCAAAATCATTGATCCTCATCTTAATGATAGGCTCCCAACCATCTTCTAACTTTCTAGGAATAGAAGTTTCAAGTTTTAGTTTCTCCTCTCTAGCTTTTATGAGAGCATTTGTAATATGTTTTGTAAAGGCCAAATTTATAGCACTAGCATTGGGACTATTAGCAAGTTTTTGTAAGAACTTTATAACTTCAGAGATGTGACAATCATCAAAGTCTAAACCATTATGATCTACAGCAATGGGATCATTGTCCCCAATATTTTGAAAAATTTCAGCAGTTTTATCAATTTCAGCGAGCTTTAGCAGTTTCAGGCAATTTTGCACGCTTTGCACTAGGAGTAGTAACATTGCCAACACCAATTATTTTACCATTGATAGTAGGAGGTATAGCAACATGTGAATCATTAACATTACTAGTGGTGGTAATAGTCCAAACTTTAGCTACATTATTCTCTTTAGCAAGTTTTTCATTTTCTTCTCTTTCCCACCTAGCATGCAATTCGGCCATCAATCTAATATTCTCATTAATTCGAACTTAGATGGCATTTGCTGTAGTGACAATCTTATTTTCAATATCCTTATTAGGCATAACTTTCAATTTTAAAAGATCAACATCAGAGGCAAGACTATCAACCTTAGAAGCGAGAATATCAATTTTATTGAGCTTTTCCTCAACAGATTTGTTAAAAGCAGTTTGTGTACTAATAAATTCTTTAAGCATGGCTTCAAGACCAGGGGGTACACTCCTATTATTGTTGTAAGAATTCTCATAAGAATTACCATAACTATTACCATTAGCAGAAGGATATGGCCTATAGTTGTTACTAGAATTGTTCCTATAAGCATTGTTGTTGAAATTATTATTTTTAATGAAATTCACATCAACATGTTCTTCTTGGGCAACCAATGAAGATAAAGGAACATTATTAGGATCAACATTAGATCTACCATTCACAAGCATAGACATAATAGCATCAATCTTATCACTCAAGGAGGAGGTTTTTTCAACAGAATTTACCTTCTTACCTTGTGGAGCTTTTTCACGTGTGCCATTCAGAGTAATTTGTCATCATATCATCAAGAAGCTTTGTTGCCGCCCCAAAGTAATGGACATAAAGGTACCTCCAGCAGCTGAATCCAATAGGTTCCGCGAAGAAAAATTCAATCCTGCATAAAAGGTTTGGATGATCATCCAAGTAGTCAGTCCATGGGTTGGGCAATTCTTTACCAAAGATTTCATTCTCTCCCATGCTTGAGCAACATGTTCATTATCTAATTGCTTGAAATTCATTATGCTACTTCTCAAAGATATAATTTTAGCGGGAGGATAATATCTACCAATAAAAGCATCCTTACATTTAGTCCAAGAATCAATACTATTTCTAGGCAGAGATAGCAACCAATCTTTAGCTCTTCCTCTTAAAGAGAAAGGAAACAATTTTAATTTTATAATGTCACCATCTACATCCTTACACTTTTGCATTTCACATAGTTCAACAAAATTATTAAGATGGGCAGCAGCATCATTAGAACTAACACCAGAAAATTGCTCTCTCATAACAAGATTCAGTAAAGCGAGGTTTAATTTCAAAGAATTCTGCTGTAGTAGCGAGTGGAGCAATAGGTGTGCATAGGAAATCATTATTATTTGTGCTAGTGAAGTCACACAACTTAGTATTCTCAACAAGTACCCATTTTAGCAGTAGTAAATAAAGCAAACTAAATAAAGTAAATGCAAGTAACTAATTTTTTTGTGTTTTTGATATAGAGAACAAGACAGTAAATAAAGTAAAACTAGCAACTAATTTTTTTGTGTTTTGATATAATGCAGCAAACAAAGTAGTAAATAAAGTAAAGTAGCAACTAATTTTTTTGTGTTTTGTTTTAATGCAGCAAACAAAGTAATAAATAAAATAAAGCAAGACAAAAACAAAGTAAAGAGATTGGAAGTGGAGACTCCCCTTGCAGCGTGTCTTGATCTCCCCGGCAACGGCGCCAGAAATTTAGCTGGCGTGTAGTTGACGTGGGAGTTAGAAATCTTTGTGGTGTAACTTTTCTTCAGTTCCCCGGCAACGGCGCCAGAAATTTAGCTTGATGACGCGTAAAGCACACGCCCGTTGGGAACCCCAAGTGGAAGGTGTGATGCGTACGAGCAGCAAGTTTCCCTCGCAAGAAACCAAGGTTTATCGAACCAGTAGGAGCCAAGAAGCACGTTGAAGGTTGATGGCGGAGTAGTGTAGTGCGGCGCAACACCGGGGATTCCGGCGCCAACGTGGAACCTGCACAACACAATCACAGAACTTTGCCCCAACGTAACAGCGAGGTTGTCAATCTCACCGGCTTGCTGTAAACAAAGGATTAGATGTATAGTGTGGAAGATGATGATTGTTTGCAAGAATAGTAAAGAACAATTGCAGCAGTTTGTATTTCAGATATAAAGAATAGGACCGGGACCCACAGTTCACTAGCGGTGTCTCTCCCATAAGATAGCAGATGTTGGGTGAATAAATTACAGTTGGGCAATTGACAAATAAAGAAGGCATAACAATGCACATACATATATCATGATGAGTACTATGAGATTTAATCAGGGCATTACGACAAAGTACATAGACCGCTATATGCATCTATGCCTAAAAAGTCCACCTTCAGGTTATCATCCGAACCCCTTCCAGTATTAAGTTGTAAACAACAGACAATTGGATTAAGTATGGTGCGTAATGTAATCAACACAAATATCCTTAGACAAAGCATCGATGTTTTATCCCTAGTAGCAACAAGCACATCCACAACCTTAGAACTTTTTGTCACCTGTCCCGCATTTAATGGAGGCATGAACCCATTATCGAGCATAAATACTCCCTCTTGGAGTCACAAGTATCAACTTGGCCAGAGCCTTTACTAGCAACGGAGAGCATGCAAGAACATAAATAACATATATGATAGATTGATAATCAACTTGACATAGTATTCAATATTCATCGGATCCCAACAAACACAACATGAAGGATTACAAATAGATGATCTTGATCATGATAGGCAGCTCACAAGATCTAACATGATAGCACAATGGGGAGAAGACGACCATCTAGCTACTGCTATGGACCCATAGTCCAGGGGTGAACTACTCACACATCG
Organism: Lolium rigidum; assembly: GCF_022539505.1. NCBI lineage: Eukaryota > Viridiplantae > Streptophyta > Magnoliopsida > Poales > Poaceae > Lolium > Lolium rigidum. The sequence goes on from NC_061513.1 coordinate 103,794,921, forward strand.
ATCCGGAGGCGATCATGGCGATGAAGAGACCTCCGGGAGATGATTCCCCTCTCCGGCAGGGTGCCGGAGGCGATCTCCTGAATCCCCCGAGATGGGATTGGCGGCGGCGTCTCTGGAAGGTTTTCCGTATCATGGCTCTCGGTACTGGGGGTTTCGCGACGGAGGCTTTAAGTAGGCGGAAGGGCGGAGTCGGGAGAGTCACGGGGGGCCCACACACCAGGGCCGCCCGGGCCCCTTGCTGGCCGCACCGCCCTGTTGTGGCGGCGCCTCGTGGCCCCACTTCGTCTATCCCTCGGTCTTCTGGAAGCTTCGTGCAAAAATAGGACCCTGGGCGTTGATTTCGTCCAATTCCGAGAATATTTCCTTACTAGGATTTCTGAAACCAAAAACAGCGTAGAAAACAGAATCGGCTCTTCGGCATCTCGTCAATAGGTTAGTGCCGGAAAATGCATAAATATGACATATAATGTGTATAAAACATGTGCGTATCATCATAAAAGTAGCATGGAACATAAGAAATTATAGATACGTTTGGGACGTATCAATATGCAAACCTACAAATACACCCATGTCAACTAGTGAAAAGTTGTCTGCATATGAAGGAGATCCTCTTGGAGTAGAGGATGCCACAAGGTATAGAAGCATAGTTGGTGCTTTACAGTATTTAACTCTCACAAGGCCATATATTTCCTTTTCTGTCAACAAGGTTTGTCAGTGTCTGCATGCACCAACTATTACTCATTGGACTGCTGTTAAAAGGATCTTAAGATATCTCAAGGATACAGCTAACCTTAGACTGAGGTTCACTAAATCATCTTCTATGCTTGTAAGTGCTTTCTCTGATGCAGACTGGGCAGGTTGTCCAGATGATAGAAGATCTTCAGGTGGCTTTGCTATCTTTCTTGGCCCTAATCTTATATCCTGGAGCGCAAGAAAACAAGCTACTGTTTCTAGATCCAGCACAGAGGCTGAATACAAATCACTTGCTAATGCTACGGCTGAAGTCATGTGGGTACAGACACTACTCACTGAATTGGGAATCCCTCATCCTATGGTTGCAAGACTATGGTGTGATAACATGGGGGCAACTTATCTTTCAGCTAATCCAGTTTCCATGCAAGAACTAAGCATATAGAAGTTGATTATCATTTTGTTCGAGAAAGAGTAGCTCGAAGATTATTAGATATAAGGTTTATTCCAACAGGAGATCAAGTTGCAGATGGATTTACGAAACTATTGACAGTTCGCCAACTCGAAGCCTTTCGTAACAATCTCAACCTAGATAGGTTGTGATTGAGGGGGTGTGTTAGCGAGTTAGGCTTGTCACGATATGTGACGTGCGTGCGTGTTGTATCCCACCGGCCATGTTGATAAGGCCAGAGTGGTTATTTTGATTATGTTCTAGACTCTTCCTTGTAACAAACCATGTATATCCCTTTTGGAGTTGTTAGGTTAAACTCCCTATATAAACACGCACGGTGTGCCCCGAAAGGGGTATGACACTTTAACCTAAAACTTCTACAAGCTATACATCGTTACCTCCTCGGTGAGACCTGGAAAACACCCAAGCATGATGATAGCTATGCAAGCCAGGGCCGTAGATCTTCCCAGCATAACTAAGAAGCAGTGCCAATGCACTCGCTCTGGATGTCGCCGTCTCTGCCATCTTCGACCTACCCACCTTAGTGTGTAAATCGATGCGCATAATCTCGGGCCCCACCAGCCACCGACACCACCGCGGTGCCAAGTAGCACCACCTCACTTCACGCAAATTCCTAAGCACATCGCGGTCAACACCAGTACACCGCAACACCATGCCGCCAAGTACCACCAGCCAACACAACTTGAAGTCTCTAGAAGGTCTATCGTGCGTAGCACCTACCGAACATGCATGACTCGGCGTAGCACCTATCGGCCAGGCATGACTTGACATACATGCCGAAGCTTCCTGCAAGATGAAGTCGCACAACCTCTTACATGCCATCCAACGTTTCTGCACAAATGATGCCCCAATAGAGAAACGACACCACAATGACGCCATCGTGATCTGGAAGACAAGACTCTATGGTTTCCCCGGAGTAGCACGAGATGGTTGAAAGTAGTTGAACGGCGATGCCTTCATCGACGTAACGACACGAAATGCCGCTATCGCCCGCCAAGACCGAAGTCGGCTCGGTTTTCACCAACAACTATATCTCCCCAACTCGCAGCAAGGACCAGATGACATATCTCGCGATCCGACAACCCAGCATCAGGCCTACCACCTCAGGCGGAGAAGACGGCCACCGTCGCGAAGCCTACGGTCGCCACCCTGGGCTCTCTCTTGATGCAGAGCATACACTAGAGCGCCCCACAAGCCGAAACGGACCAGAAGATACCAGAGGGTTGAGCTGCAACTACAGGACCACCACCACATGCCGATGCGGTTGCAGGCCCACAGCCACACATCAACCGTCGTTGCCCCGCCATCACCACTGAGGTATCTAGATCGGCCAGCCGCCGCGATCTCCAACCCCTGCCGCGCGAGGGGAGAACCACCACTACCCTTCTTTAACAGTTAAGGTGTACTTACTTATTTTTTCGAGGAACTACACTAGGGGAGGCTAATATTATTCTTAAATCAAAAGATTAATGTTAGAAATTTATTTGCAAATAGACATTTTAGTTTTGATACGTCGTAAACGTATCTATTCATTTCCAAGTTTAACATAAAATGTTCATTGGGATTTACTACTTTTTATTGAATATTCAGACTAAATTGCCATCTTCCCCAACCAATCAATCCCGGGAAGGCAGTAAATGTATTTATTATTTAAGAGACCTTCTAAAATCCATAATATTTTGAGAAAAATTAGGACTTCTCGGCAACCGAGGAAGAAAGTGGCCGGCCTCACACTACCTATGCAGAGCTCTAGCACACGAAAGAGCCATGTTGAGTGTGGGCCTCACTAGAGGTACCATTTTTTCCTTTTTATTTGCCATTGAGTCGTTCAATTCTAAAAATATAATTAATTATCTATACTCTTGGGATTTTTTGTCATCTGCGAGGCGTGATATGAAGGCATAATAGAGACAAGAAAACCAGGTCGCTGCTGGAGGAGACCAGAGGAGAACTGCTACTGGAATCGGTGCGACAACCGACTCCATGTTGTTCTCCATGATGGTGTGGTGGTATTTTGATACAATCTCTACATATGCCGCCATGTTTATAGATTATATGAGTTCCCCTAGATGATTATGATCAACTATTTGCATCTTTGGCGGTGGCGGTACAGCAAGGACCTTGCCACCGCCTTCATCGACGACATACATGCTTGTTAGACGACCGTCTCAGGGACATAGCGGTGGCGCCAGCTTTGTTCTCGAGCCGCCTTAGGATGTGGGGTGGAGTGGGGGTGGGGTGAGGTGTGGAAGCACGTAGGTACTCAGATTAACCACACCCTCAGTTCCATAAAACTTACAACAAAAATTATGAAATTGGAGGGAGTACCTTGTTTTCTCTCTCTAAGATTGGTCACTACTTTCACTCGGGCCTTCTCTCACTCTGGAGAACTGAGAATCCAACAATGGATTTGCCGACCGAATATTTTCAATACCGTTGGTGCCAGTGGAGTTTTTTTTGGTGTGTCTATGTCTCAGTTGACTGAGATTTTCTTAAGTCTCAGTCACCTCAGAAAAATGCAACTGCAGTTCAAAGAAAAGTGCAACTCTGTCCAGTTGCACATTTCTGACAGAAAAGTGCAATTGCACTTGATTTAGACTTAAGAAAATCTAAATTGACTAAGACATAGCAAAACCATTTTTCTTTTCGTCTAAACCCAAATCGAAAAATTTGTACATGCTTGGCCTTCTCTAACCATGCAGAACACGGACCAATCTACATCACCGGTCCACCAACGACAGGATATCTACCAAGAAATTGACCCCCGATCTGACTATCGCTGCTCATCAACAGAGCGCTCCAAATGTCAAACCAGTGAGCACTACACTTTCACGATGCAGGCGGAGGCGGACGTCCGCTTGTCCGCTTCGTCCGCGCCGCTAAAAAGGCCTAAACGGTGGAGCGGCTGGGCCATGTAAGCGAGGCGGGCTTATGGACTGCATCTACTTGGTCCGCCAGGCCGTCCATCCCGCTAACAAAAAAAGACTCGCTCGTAGAAGCAGAGTAGATAGGGCACGCCGCCACGCTGGTCGCCGCCGTCGGGCCGACGCCTGCTTGCTCGTCTCTGCCCAGCTCGCCGGCTCCCTGCACCTAGCTCGCCGCCTCCCTGCACCCCGCTCCTCCGCCCATTGCCTGCTCGTATCGTTCTGCGCCCCCGGCTCCCTTGCCGTCGCCGCCTCTGGAGTCTGGAGAGATGGGCGCGGAGGTGGGGGAGGGCAAGAATCCGGTGGAGGAGGGAACGAATCTAGCAGATATGGAGGTGCACAAGAATCCTTCAGAGGAAGAGGACAGGAATCCGGCGGGACAGGTAGCAACCCTTCTTTGATCCTTCTCTTCCCCATCGATGCCATGTTTGCTACGGTAAGAAGATGTGCAGGATGGCTACAATAATTGCCTCACTTATCATTTTTTCTGTAGGTTAGTGATTTATACATATGTATTATCTCCCATTGGAGTTCTGTTTTTCTACAAACAACAAGATTCGTTCCTATTCTGCATGTCCTGCGACGATAACCATTTGGATACAGACATACGTGAATCTGAAAATAATGAACTTTTCCTTCTGATTTCTTTTGATCCAGACCATATTGTAATCATGCTCAGAAATTTAACTTCATAAGATAGTGGCAAAAGTTTGCCAGAACTTAGTGGCATAGTTCCCTGGATGGTAACTTAGTGGCAAAGTTGCCCAGATGGTAACTTGATAAGATAACTGTCTTGAAAGATTTCAACTTGTAACTCTACGAAAAGGAACTCTATTTGAAGATTACTCCCTGGGAGAGTCTTTTGTCGATCCTTCAGAAGAAGTTGATGTTGATGAGGTTGCAGACATTGATAATCCACTAGCTGATTGGGAAGCTCATCTGAGAGTGCAGAAGAAGCAAGCAACAAATGAGCTTGATAGGTACTTGAGTGAAGATTTATACCCCCAAGAAAAAGATTTTGACATATTGGGTTGGTGGAAATTGCACAGTCCTGAGTACCCAGTTCTATCTTGCATTGCTCGTGATGTGCTTGCTATTCAAGCATCAACGGTGGCATCAGAGTCGTCTTTTAGTGCTGGTGGGAGAACAATTAGTGATCAGAGGAACAGGCTAAAGAGTGACACGGTCGAGGCGCTGATATGCCTCCAAGATTGGCTAAAGGCTGATGGTAAGTTTTTCTAATACTGAATGGTAGAATTAAAATCTCAACTTTATTACTGACTTATGATTTTGCAATTCTTCAGATCCTAAAACAACCAATAAAGATGTTGAGGAGGAAGAATACTTGGTAACTTATAGCTAATACTGAATGTGAGTAAATAAATCATCTTTGTCTCACTTGCCTCAAACTAAGCGGCGGGTTTTCTACCAAGAAAGCGAGTGCCATGAAGAGACCGCGCCAACGGAATTAGCTTGTGGAACTCAACAAACGGGTAAACATTTTCACGGTCATTGTGTAACTTAATGGTTTCATGAAATCCAATCTGTCAAGATTAGGTTCGGTTGCTGCATGTATAAGTTATTTCCACCCAGACCATTAGTGTAGAAAAATAAAGAAAATGTTGAATTATAATAATTCAGACTTTTCAGAGTCAGTATTTGTTAGCTAAACTGACTGACTGTTTCTGAATTTGTTTGCCAACACCTTTAATATACCAGCTGTTGGCTAGGAAATCATGTTCTTCCTGCTAGTCTGTATTATCTTCCTACAAGTAAGATGTAGGGTATATTAAAGGTGTTGGTTTATCATTTTTTCTGTAGGTTAGTGATTTATACATCTGTATTATCTCCCATTGGTTCGTTCCTATTCTGCATGTACTGCAGCATAACCATTTGTGTACAGACATACATGAATCTGAAATAATAAACTTTGTCTTCTGATTTCTTTTGATCCAGACCATATTGTAATCATGCTCAGAAATTTAACTTCATAAGATAGTGGCAAAAGTTCACCAGATGGTAACTTAGTGGCATAGTTCCCCGGATGGTAACTTAGTGGCAAAGTTGCCCATTAGTGTAGAAAAATAAAGAAAATGTTGAATTATTATAATTCAGACTTTTCAGAGTCAGTATTTGGTAGCTCAACTGACTGTTTCTGAATTTGTTTGCCAACACCTTTAATATACCCTACATCTTACTTGTAGTTTCCTGTCTTGTCTATCTCATGTAGCACCTACTGTTAATTTGCGCACTGGGTCATTATTCATTGTTCTACAGATCTGCCTAGTTCTGGTTTAATTCATAATTCCTGCAACTTGTGATGGCTTTATTGAGTACTGTAGTATCCTGACTTGGTGATAATGTTCAGTAAATGGCGATCTGAACAGTTGATGTTGGCGTAAGAACCTAAAGGCAGCTGGGATGGCTTACATTTTCTGTTCTTTTTACAGGTGCATCTCAGAAGTCTCAGTGAAGATGGTTAAACTCTTCTTGAGGCGTATCTGAAAAGTCTCGGTGAAGATGGTTGAACTCTTCTTGAGCTACATGGAAAACATGTCCTCTTTCTATGATGTTGACCTGGATGAAAGCTGTCCTCTGCATTTGCAATCTGTGCTACATGATGAACATGTTATTTCTTTTTTGTTTGTTTAGTTTTGTGGATGCTGAACAGAAACTTGAGAGAGAGGTTATGTTCAGCTCGGTTATGTAAGCATGCAGATATGTGTTGTCCAAGTGGCTCGGCGTTAGCCAGTGATCGTATCTAGTGTTAACCATCGTCTTCCGACAGCATTCAGTAACTGAATGTGCGGAGTATCGTCCAGAACCGCGTCGGATTCTGCTGGCCTGATTTTATGTGTACTAAGCTTGTTCAGCTTAGCTCCCAGACTTTGATATTGATCGCTTGATGGAGGTCTGGCAATCCAACTGAGAACCATTTTGTTTGTGGTGATGGTATAATGTAGGCCTTCGTTGTGTGCTGTCTGTACTGCTCAATCTGCTTGATGAGCATGTGAGATTCTGGATAAAACAATGGAAACTGATCGTATCGATGGACTGTAACCTGCAACGCACACGCGCTTAACTGCAGCTCCGCTCTTCTCCACGGATGTTGGCGGATGTCCGCCGGAAACGACGGCCGGCAGAATTAGCGGACGCGGACGTCGCTAATTGCACAACTAATCTTGGCGGATGGAGCGGACAGGACGGACGGGGCCGGCGGCCTGTCCACTTGCATCGTGACTACACTTCCCACAATTGCCATACCACTCCACTCCCCAAGTGGCCAAGCTCTCCCTCCCAAAGCCCCAACAGGCCAGCAGCACCATCACACCCGCGCAGACGAGCCGAGCAGACCAGAGCATCTCCATCCGCCGCCATTACTCCCCGGCCCGTGCCACTTCTCCGGCAATAAATGCGGCCGCTGGCGCCGCCCACCCACCACCAGCAGATCTAGCCCCGCTGCAAGCCGACGGGAAGAAAATTCACCACGCACGCCACCATCCCCATTTACTCCCCCACGAGCCTGCCTCCACTCTACTCGCTCGCTCGATCGACTCCCACACTCAACACGCGCACACCGCCGCCGATGCCATTCCGCAACTTCCCCACTGGAAACCCGCCGCCGCCGTCGCCATGTCTTCCTCGCCCTTCATCTCCTCGCTCGCCACGCTGGGCCTCGGCTACTCCATCGCCATCGCGCTCGGCTTCCTCGTCCTGCTCGCATCCGTCCTCCTCGCCTCCTACTTCTGCTTCCGACACGGCGACGCCGGCCACTTCACCGGCGCCATCACGCCCACGTCCAGCTCCAGCTCCAGCCACCTCTCCATCACCGTCCCGCGCGTGCTCTTCGTCGCCGAGGGGTCCGAGTCCCCCGAGGCCTACTCCTCGGCGGCCGCGGCCGCCTCGTCGCCCGTCGGCCTCGACGCCGCCGCCATCGCGTCGTACCCCAAGGCCCCCTTCTCCAGGGCCGCGGCCGGCGGCGACGCCATGTGCTCCATCTGCCTCTGCGAGTACGTGGACGGCGAGATGCTGCGCTTGATGCCCGAGTGCAGGCACCGGTTCCACGTCGTGTGCCTCGACGCCTGGCTGCGCAGGAGCGCCTCCTGCCCCGTGTGCAGATCGTCGCCCATCCCCACGCCGGTCGCCACGCCGCTCGCCACGCCCCTCTCGGAGCTCGTCCCGCTCTCGCAGTACGCCGCTGACCGGAGGCGTAGGTGACGGATACGTTGCTGCATGCTCTTCAATGTTACTCCTTTAGGCTTAGCTTCTTAATTTTTGCGTTGATGGTTGGTGTAAATTTGCGGATTGTTTGATTGGTGAAGGACACATGAGAGCTTTTTAGGTGCAAAATTCGACTGGTGGCCGGTGTGCTTAGGATATATAAAGAGGCTCCTTGTTTCTTATTGCTATATATTACTTCGATATTTAAATTTCTCTTGGAGTAAGGCAGCATAGTTGTAAATACAATGTTGCTAGGGTTTCCGTCCGCAGAGTGCTTTAGAGCGAATGGTATTGTTAATATCACAGGATCGTAGCTCATAAGTTAGAGATTTCCCGCAAAAATTTGCATTGCATTTTTCTTTATTGTGATCATGATGTCGTCGTCTAATTGCATGATTTCAATTTCTCGCCGATTGACATATATGTGGTTTAATTGTATGATCGATGATGGTTCTAACTTGGAGTACTAAGAATAATATACATTCTCATCCAAGTTAAAGTATGCGGAAGACGGTGGCGGTTAGGACTTCTGGAGCGTGTATGATGGTACGGGCCGAGGGTTTGCCGGACCGGTTGTGCCACCTTCTCGCCATTGGGCGACTTGTCGAGGCCTTCTATTTTTTTATGATGCGCGTTGGTGTGATGGCACGGTGTTGGCTCTGTTCATTGACCCCCCTCCCCCCTCATCGGTGATGTAGGATTAGCGAGCTGTCGTTAGTTTTGGTGGATTCAGTTCGATCTTTGTAATTCTTCTTGTAAGGTGTTGTGAATAATCAAATAAAAAAACCGCGTGCATCCCTTGGATGCAGAAGCTGAGATGATATTTCCCCCATTTCATAAAAAAAAACATCATCATCTAAGTTAAATTTCACAATGTGCCAAATGGCATTCTTTTTTTGAACAATAGAGGGGTCTAGAAGACCCGTGGCATTTCATTCCAATAACGTGTGGCAGGTACAAAGTGCAAACATGCCTTTTACAACGATCCCCAAAAGAACCTAATATTTGAAGATATAGCCTGCACATATGCAAAAAACACCCTAGAACAAAAGATGAAAACGCAATCAGGTCCTCAAGCATCTCCGTTATAGATCGTTGGCGTCCTCAAGGCGTCGCCGCCGAGGAACAAGGGAAGGAGCTCGCAAGCCCTCTTCCGGCTAAGAATCGCTGAGCATCGTCGTCGCAGTCTACGGCTTTTTACTCGTGCTGCTCCGGGAGAAATCCTAGATCCGATCACGGATCGGGCGATGTCGGCGTACGACGTTGTTCTCCCTCCCGGGGGCATCGTCTATGGAGCAGATGCAAGCTGGAGGGGTCCTAAGGCGGTGCGGCGTTTTTCTTTCGTGTTGAAGACGGCGAATCTCTACGGCGTGGTGCAGCGGGGTAGCATTGTCGGATACGTCATGTTCGACGTTCGCCTGAAAAGAACTCCCGAGAGGCCCTGCGAGTTGGCGAGGCGCTCTAGATGGCTCAGCTTAAGCTTCAAAGTCTCGATTTCTAGAGCCAGTTTATCCTCCTTTTGTTCCAGTTCCTTCAAGTTAAAAAGCACTTATGAATCTTCATGCGACTGTAGAAGATACTTATACAGTTATAACATCATACAGTACATCAGAAGCTTACGTGAGGGATATTCACATAGTTGTGTTTGATAATTTATTCAAGTGTTCAGACAGATATTCACATAGTTGTTCTTGTATTAAAAAATGTCCATATATTTCAAAAACATATTCACGTTTTGGATCAAGTATTCACGGATTCGAGGAAGAAAAATTGAGTATTTATAGAAAATATAAATTCGTGTAATCGTAAAAAATATTGACTATAGTAGCTAGTTCACTAGCCGCGAACGCACGCAATGGTTTAGTCTTAAGTCGCAAATATTCACGCGAGCACACGCGTTATGCATGTATCTCTCATCTCATCTAGTACTAGTATTTAGAAGGCACCAAAAACCATTGCCTTCACTTTTCCACCAGCACCATCTGGGCAGCCTTTTGGGTTGTTGGGACTGAGGCAGCCGTTTTGGTTGTTGGGCTGTCTGACATAGTGCATACATCACAGTAGAGGCAATGGTTACTGGGCTGAGATACATCATTCTCACAGTAGCTTCTTTTTTTATCTTAGCTTTGTTGGTTTTCTTTTTACTATTTTTTATTTGAACTAACATATCAGGTACTACTTCCCTTACATTTCCATGAAAATAAATGAGACCCTCATTTGATAGTTTTATAAGCTTTACACAGACCCCCTAAATAAAAAGTTAGTCTACTTACATGCATAAACAGAAGGTCAAAATGTTGATCTATACATCCATCCTTCATTAATTAGATTAAGGTAATTTAAATACATGCACTTGCAGTGAACTCAGTTTCGGTCCATGCAGCCTATACATACACCATGAGGTCATGCCGACCTCAGCGCCGTGAAACCATGCACAATGCATGTAGCAATCTGTCATCTCCATCACGTGTCCATACACACACAAGGCTGGTAACATCGTCAAATCTCATGCATTGTAGCATGTTGCTAGCTATTACTAGTCGTCACCCACAGTACACACGCAAATAAACACACGGTTATTTCATTGTCGGCGCCATGCTGACTTCCTTTTTTCACATCACCATTACATCATCGCCACGGATGTTTCATGCTACAGCTCCGAGCTCCTAGTGGTGAATTACATTATCGCTGCTGCTGATTTTCATGTTCTCCACATCCAATCTCTTCTTTGAGGTGCCTCGTGGTTCTGCATGGTGATTCATATCTGATCTCCATAGGCGCTTACAGTATTTCTGGCTTGCTTGATAGTCTGTGGCGCCGCGTGGCTCTACATGGTGATCTATATCATCAACACATACATTAACGGTCCATCCATTCAATCCATAGTTTGTGGCATTCCGTAGCTTTACATGACCTTATGGCAAACTTATGGAAAATGTGCAGAAATACAACTGATGTGGCTCATCAAAGTCTTTCTCTGAATCAAGAGACTAGGAGGCGCCAGAATGAATTCATGGCTGCAAGAAACCACCCTGTTCCTCCTGCTGGTCCTGAACTAGAGCCAGTGACTGCTGCAACTTGGGAGATGCCTCCCATTGAGGATGCCATGTTCCAGAACTTTGACCTATCCTTGTTTGCTCCCGGTGGATCTTCACATGGTGCTCCTCCTCCCAGGACTCGGCTTAGGACTGCTCCTACTCCTGATGTTGTTGGGTCTGGCTCTGATGTGTCTGGTGATGATGAAGACAATGAAGATGATGATGATGATGAGGAGGAGGAGTCCCCAGCTACTGGGGAAGAGTTCTATTGATGGGAACACTAGCATTCCTGCTCTCTCCTGCCTTTTTGGTGTTCCGATGCCAAAGGGGGAGAAGAGAGTAGAGTCTAGGATTACGAGCTTCTAGAAGCTTCCTGGACGGATGTTGACGGTTTTGCACAAGCCATTGCTAATTTATTTGCTTCTTACTTGGCTTGTGCTATTTGCTTGCTTTCATTTCCAGAATCATTACTACTTTTAATAATTCGTGTATGGACAAGTTATTGTATGCTTAATCTGAAAGGACACGGATGTCGCCTAGAGGGGGGGGGGTGAATAGGCGGTTTAAAACTTTTACGAGATGGGCTTAACAATTGCGGAATAAAACTAGCGTTTACTTTGTCAAGCCCAAAGCCTATATACTATGGTTCACCTATGTGCACCAACAACTTATGCTAAGCAATACAAGCAACTTATGAGATAGCAAGATATATAACTTCAAGCACGATGGCTATCACAAAGTAAAGTGCATAAGTAAGGAGCTCGGGTATAGAGATAACCGAGGCACGCGGGAGACGACGATGTAGCCCGAAGTTCACACTCTTGCGAGTGCTACTCTCCGTTGGAGCGGTGTGGAGGACAAGTCACTCCAAAAGCACGAGGGCCACCGTATTCTCCTCGAGAATTCCCACCAAGAGGGATGTCCTCGATCCACTATGTAACCTTAGGGAGGTTACCGAACCCGCACAAAGATTGGGGCTATCTCCACAACTTAATTGGAGGCTCCCAACAAATTGCCACAAAGGCCTTGCCCTTGAAGAATCTCCACAACTTAATTGGAGTCTCCAAGAACACCACTAAGATGCCACAAAGGCCTTGCCCTTGAAGATTCTCCACAACTTAATTGGAGTCCCCAAGAACACCACAAAGATGCCACAAAGGCCACTAAGCCGTCTAGGGTCCAAAGACCCAAGAGAAACAACCTTCTTGCTTTCACTTCCACGAATCACCGTGGAGAACTCAAACCGATGCACCAAATAATGCAATGGCAAGAACACCACAAAGATGTTCAAGTCCTTCTCTCTCAAATTCCAACAAAGCTACAAAAGCTATTGGAGGAATAAGAGAGGAAGAACAAAGGAATTCACAAAGAACACCAAGATCAAGATCTAGAGAGTTCCACTCACAAAGAGATGGATTTGATTGGTAGAAATGTAGATCTAGATATCCTCTCTCTTTTCCCTCAAGAATATGCAAGAATCATGGGAGGAATCAAGAACTAGGGCAAGCTTTGAAGTACAACAATGGAGGGAGAGAGAGAAAGTGAACCAACCAGCCCAAGGAGGAAGAAGGGGGTCTTATATACCTCCTCCCAACGAAATATGACCGTTTGGGACCTCCCAGGCCGGAAAATCCGCCCCCGGGCCGGATTATCCGCCCCCCGAAAATCGCCCCTGGACTGGGCCGGATATTTGGCCGGATATTTGCCTAGAATTGGCCATTCGGGCCGGATTATCCGCCCCCCCAGAAAACTGCAGAAACACCAAAACTAAAACGGGCATAACTTTAGCATCCGGACTCCGATTTTGATGATCTTGGGCTTGTTTTGAAGCTAGGAACAAGCTCTACAAGATCATGCAGGAAACCATCATAGTCCAACAAGGGAGGATAGAAACAAATGATTAAAGGTTTGACCTATCTAAAAAAGACATACCGGTAAAACCTCCAATCTCGAAAATGCAACAAGTTGTCCGTGCAAAAACCATTCTTGATGAACTAGAGCTTGTCATGAGAATAAGAACAAGCTCTAAAACATAACATGGATAAGATCCAAATAAAACCAAGAAAGATGATGAACCAAACTCGAAAACGCAACAAATGATCTATGCGAAATCCGTTTTCGATGAACTAGAGCTTGGCATGAGAATAAGCACAAGCTCTAAAACATCACATGGATAAGGTCCAAATAACAACCAAGAAAGATGATGCAAAGGTTTGAGCTCTCTCCGAACGATACGATCGAGTTACTCACTCGAGAGCCCTCTTGATAGTACGGCAACTAAACTATAAACCGGTCTCCAACTACACTATGAGACCGGTGAGAAAGAAACCCTATCAAGAGCAAACCTTATACTTGCGCATTCCACTTGAGCTCGATGACGACGATCTTGACCTCAACAAAATGGAACGCCTTTCTTGCTTGTGCTTGCTTGACGAAGTCTTGTGGATTGCTCCCCCATAATCCACCATGGGAGAGCTTCTTGTTCGGCGCATCTTCACATAACCATGACCACCATGTGGATTTCTCCCCCATAATCCACCATGGGAGAGCTTCTTCTTCGGCACATCTTCACATATCCATGATCACCATATGGATGGCAAGACTCAAGCAAAGGATCTCTTCGAGATGGCTCATCTTGAACTTGCACTTCATTTCTCCATGGCAAGCTTCAAGCTTATGAACTCTTCGAGTTGGCTCATCTTGAACTTGCACTTCATTTCTTCATTCTTCATCATGTTGATGTCTTGAAGTAACTTGAGGGCTCACTTCATCTTCATCTTCAAGACATACTTGACACTTGATATCCTTCATCAATTTCTTCTTATTGCAACCTAATACAAACATGTTGATGTCTTGAAGTAACTTGAGGGCTCACTTCATCTTCATCTTCAAGACATACTTGACACTTGATATCCTTCATCAAATTCTTCTTATTGCAACCTTGAAGCCAACATATGGTTCAAGAATTGCCTATGGACAACTCCTACAAATATAACTCAAATGCAAACATTAGTCCATAGGGATTGTCATTAATTACCAAAACCACACATGGGGGCTCCATGCACTTTCAATCTCCCCCATTTTGGTAATTGATGACAATCTCTTTGAGAGGGTTTATATAAGGAATTGAAGTAGCAAGGAAGTTGAATATATAGAGCAAACTCCCCCCATAATATATGCGTGTGTGAATGATCTTGACTTTCATTGCATATATTGGCATTCAAAGCCTAGTGGAGTTTCCTCTAACTATTCAAGTATGCAAAGCAACAAGATGCAATGCAATAAAGGCACATGCTTAAGCACAAAGCAAAGACATAACCAAATTCCCTTAACCCCTCCAAACTTCTCCCCGTTGGCACCAATTGCCGAAATGGGTGAAAAATTTAGAAGGTCAATATAGTGAGAGTTCCTCCATAGCGTGTGCATTTCTCATAATTTGAGTGGAATCAAATGCACGTATCCAATGACGAATATTCGGAAGGAATCACACTAAAGATAGGATCAAAGATTGCAAAAAGATAACAAAGTCTAGAAGCTTCAACAAATGATGCAAGCAACCAAATGAACCACAAAGAAGATACCAAAAGAAAGATAGATATTATGATAAGATCAAGAAGATTACTCTAAATAATATGAGGAAGCTCCCCAAGGTTTGTGCACAAAACTAGACAACTTGCATTGGAGTATAAAGTGCACAAACATGGAATCATCACTCCCATAATATCATTAAAAAAGAAAATATACCAAGTGAATCAAACTCTAATGATCACCACAAGATAGTGCTCTAAATCAAATGAGGAAGCTCCCCAAGGTACATGCATAAATTAAAATGTTGTATTTGAATACAATATGCATAACATGGAATCCTCACTTCCTCATTACCATTTAAAACACAAACATTTGCAATAGATCATAGATAGAAAAATAAGCTTAACACTTGCAACAAGCAAATAGTTGAGCAACAAGTAAGAGGCACCATAATAAAAAGGCTCAACCAAGAGGATATGTGAAAGGCATGATAAAGCATATTATAAGACTATTACAAGGATGAGCAAAAAGCATCATCATAGTCTTCAATGAATTATATTGCTTAGCATGACCAATCAACACGCAATAAATAAATAAGATATCAAAAGGAGATGTATCATCTCTTATGTGTATAAGTTTCTCTAAGTGGGCAATATCACAAAGATATTTATCCACAAAGAAACATGCACACACAAAATAGATACGCAACAAATATAACATGATATCCAAGACGAAGTCATGCAATATACCAATAAGAATTTTTGCTTAATAGCATGGCCAAAGGCTCAATTTTATCTTATTGTACATTCATGAACTTCAACCACAAACATCTAAAATACATCACAAATATCAACAAGGGAAAGAAGATAGTTGGGATGCATTGAGAAAGTCAACAAGTATCACAAACGAGGATACCAAAAGAAATAACTAAATTTGCACTTTCATCTATATTGCACATGTGAGAGCCTTTGAGGAATTGATATGCAATAAAATTGCTAGATAGGCATAGTTGGGATGGATGAATCATGAGCATGATTTAAAATACTTCCCAACAAATGCACTCATCTCAAATTACTCACATTCACAATAAAGAGGTTTCATAAAAACTTTTTCAAGAAGCAAAATATTTGCAAATCAAGAGATACATGCCAAGATGCAACCATAAGGTTGGATACAAGAAAAGTATGCATGATAAGATACTTGTTACCAAGATAGCATTGGTGTGGATGTAGTAGATATGTGTTCGTTGACCATCCTAGCTTGCCTCAAGTTACCATTGAGTCACCACTTCTTTCCAAGAGTGAGACAAACATCCAATGCATATCCATTGTACCTAACACAAAGGTAAGTACAAAATGGTCCCCAAACTAATTGGGTCCGAAGTAGTTAGACACACTACAACATATAGGATAAACTCCACAATTCTATGTACATATAGATATGAAATTGAATTTCATGCACATCTTAGCCAAATTTGGATTTGATGGAGTTTACCCTATATATTGGATCAAAGAAAGTGACACATGCCATAAGATATACATATATTAACTATGCATGCACAATACTTTCAAGGACCAAAGGAAGATACAATTTGGACAAAACACCAAATAAATCAAGAGACAATGGTTGCCCAAATTATATCAAAGAATCAAATCAACACAAGATTGACTCCAAAGACTTATCTCATTATAAGAAGCTAATTAAGCCTAAGCACAAAGGAATGAGATAACCAACTCCCAAGAGAGCAAGGTTCCAACAAATAAACCAAACCCTCGACACTTTTTATGATGGCACAAAGTACCAAAAAGAAAATTTATGTCTCCCAAAACCAAATTTTTGATAATGATCAAGAGAAGTTTAAGCATTATAACAAATATAGGAGAGCTCCCCCAAGATTAGTGCACTATCTAGGATTTAGAATATGGATACAAAATGCACAAAACTAGGATCATCACGCTACCTATATCTACTAAAAATGCTAAGAAAGTTTGAGTAGACAAATTAGATCCTTGAGATGCAAGGAAGACACATGGGAGTCAAAGCACAACAAATTCATGGCAATAAATAAGGCAATTTTAAACACAAGAGCCAATGTAGATATGATCAATAAATATCTACCTCATAATGATTACCAATTGTCCTAGGACAAGAGGTATCAGGAAATATTTCCCGGTGGTAGTTTGTAAGTATACATAAGATCATATTTACAACGAACAAAGCATATGGTAAAAGATAAGAGTTAACCATCATGCAAAGAAAGTTTCTTGATAGCTTCATTTAGTCATACCAACATGCAAAGCAATTAATAGTATGACTTGAAGCACATGGTTTTCCAAAAATGTATTGAGGGACACGTTGTGAAAAACCATGCCAAGAAAAACTTTCACAAATAAGATCTACAAAGATATTAGCAATGAAGCCATTTAAGCAAATTGGAGCTTGTTTGAGTAAACATGCCACATAGGCGAGAGATAAATTATGGTATCAATTCTATGTGACACAACCTCAAATGTTCACATTTTCTAGGCTTGTAATATGCACAAAACTTATTACTCCCACATAATGTGATAAGGAATTTATTTTTACAAGAGGCAAATAAGATCCAAGTAGAGATATTAATGGACATTAGAATTTGAATTTCTCATGAAGATGACATACCACATAGAGACTAGATAATCTCGCAATATCAATTCTAAGTGATATTACTCATGTACACACATTGTTTAGGATCATGAAATTCCCAAAGGAATATCACTCCCCCAAAATGGGATTGTCCATTAATCGCTCATAAGAGCCATATAAGATTCAACAAGATGCAAAGTGGCTCCAACACAAACACAAATACATGGTGCGCAACCCAACATGCATAGACCTGATTTCTCAAGAAAAGCAAGTAGGAAGCACAACATATACAAACACATGTTAGGAACAAAAACTAACACATGCAAAGGGGCGAGTAACTTTCAATATAAATGAGTTGAGAACATGTTACCGCAAGGAGGAACATTGGATATATGATAGTAGCAAGATAATCAAAAGACTTGGCTTGATATAATATAAATGATGAAGATCCCTTAATTCTTCATGATGTAGCCAAGTCTCCAATGCCCTCCAACAAGCACCTATTGATCAAGTTTTGGATTGTTGGTCCCCAACTAAGTTGGGTCCTAAGAGGTTAGTCACAATAGGCTTGGCAACCCAAATGGTTCTTTTCTTGACACCACTTTGAGCACCAACATATTTGGCAAACACATTGTCACCCTCATCCTTACGAAGAGAATAAACATCATCAATGGTGATAGAGTTGGATGAGGTACCAATAGTGCAAAAGGAGGAGATGTGGCCCTTCTCACGGCATATGTAGCAAGTTCTTTTCTTCTCCTTCTTCTCACTAGATTTCCCCACAATGGAAGCATTGGCTTGATTCTTCTTGGGAAGTGGCATTTCTTCAACTTGAGGTTGAATATGAGTTTGAGCTTGAGGCCGCTTCCCTTTTTGCTTCTTCTTCAAAGGGCAAGATCTAACATGATGCCCTTCAATTTTGCACTTGAAGCAAACAATCTTGGCCGGGTCTTTGACTTGTTCTTGGCCCTTCTTCTTATTTTTGTTCTTGGACTTGTTCTTGTTGTGGGAGTTGAATCCAAGTCCACTCTTGTCATTGGGGGATTGTTGCACACTCAACATCTTGTCAAGTTTGCATTTCCCTTCATGACTCTTTACCAAGTCGTTCTTCAAAGAAGAGACTTGGGCCTTGAGCTCTTTGATTTCCTCTACATGGTTAGTAACAACACAAGTACTAGAGGAAGTAGAACCTTCATTGTTAGAGCAACAAGGCAAGGAAGATAATTCATCACAAGATTTAGCAATATTATGAGTGGATGAATTACTAGGACTAGCACATGGCAATATAACATTTTGAGTAGTAGTGCTAGTACCCACATGAGGCTCATAAGGTGTTGCCTTAGATATTATAGCCTCATGAGCTAACTTTAGCCTATCATGAGAGGCTAGAAGATCCTCATAGGAGCTAGAAAGCTTTCCATGATTTTCTTCCAATTTCTCATAATTGCTAGTTAGCAATTTAAGTTGAGCCCTTAGCTCAACATTCTCCTTCAAGATAGATGCTTCACAAGAAGTAGAGTTAGTATCACAAGCATCATTATTAATAGAAATGGGAGAAGGCAAGTTGTCATGCTCTTTTAGATAAGAAGCTTTAAGTTGCTCATGCGACTCGGTGAGTTTGGTGAGCGCACTCTCAATAGCCCTTGAGCCCTTTTTGAGTTGCTCAAAATCCTCAAGGAGTTTAGCATTAACAAACACAAGCTTATCATTTTTTAGCTTTAGTTCATTTGCCACCTCAAGAGCTCTATCATGGTTTTCCTTTTCTCTAGACAATTCTAGAGCAAAGGTTTCCTCAAGAGCTTCCTTGGTGGTTTGTTCTTCTTCAAGTTCATCCTTTAGAGATGCCACATCATCGGCATACTCTCGTTCAAGAGCACCCATTTTATCAATGGTGTTCTCATGCATCCAAATAAGTTTTTGGCTCTCAATAGCGGTAGTCAAGATTTCAAAGAAGTGAGTGCTAGCAATTTTATCTTTGCAAATAACCTTGAATACGCTCTTACCCTTATCGCGTAGAGAGACAACCCAATCATCTTCTTCATATTCATCCTCATCCTTATCACCACGAGACATATTAGGTTCCATGGTAGGAGGTACCGTGGAACCCTTGGCCATAAGGCATATATGAGGACCGTGAGATAAAGATGAGGAGTTACTTGAGGCTCCTTTCAAGATCTTGTCTTGACCAATAGAATCTTTGGTTTCCTCTACATTATTAGCCACACAACAACTAGAGGAAATAGAAGCATTTTTATCATGGCCACAAGACAACAAGCATATCATCATGAGATTTATTCAAGCAACTTACACATGATATACAAGGACTATCAACACAAGCATGTAAATCATTTCTAGAGATAGATGTGTTTAAGTCCGAAGATGAAGAATTACAATGAGATAGAGATGAGGAATCATCAATAGTAAGCTCAATATCAATATTGCAATTTTCATCACCACTCACCATATCATTACCTTGTGTCTTACCACACTTTGGTGAAGTGGATGAAGATGAGAACTCATCACGGCTGGAAGTGGAAGCAATACAATCATCCTCAATAATATTGGACACATCATATTTGTCTTTAAGCTTTGTCCATAATTCATTAGCGCTCCCAAAGGGCATGATTGAAGAAGTAACTACATTGCTCACAACAATGGAAAACACATGAGAAGCAAGAGCATCGAGGCAAGAGTTTTTCTCCTCCTCAAGATATAAATTTTGAGGATCCCTAGGAGAAGAAAAACCCATGTCAAGAAATCGCTCCATGTCCGGGGACATACCCCGTAAAATTTTAAGCACATAAATTTTCCATAGAGCATAATTTGTGCCATCAAATATAAACAAGTTATTGTGCACTAATCCCCTAACCGACATCTTTACTCTCAAGGCGGTGAAGCCTAAGAATGATAGACCTTGCTCTGATACCAATTGAAAGGACACGGATGGCGCCTAGAGGGGGGGGGGGGTGAATAGGCGGTTTAAAACTTTTACGAGATGGGCTTAACAATTGCGGAATAAAACTAGCGTTTACTTTGTCAAGCCCAAAGCCTATATACTATGGTTCACCTATGTGCACCAACAACTTATGCTAAGCAATACAAGCAACTTATGAGATAGCAAGATATATAACTTCAAGCACGATGGCTATCACAAAGTAAAGTGCATAAGTAAGGAGCTCGGGTATAGAGATAACCGAGGCACGCGGGAGACGACGATGTAGCCCGAAGTTCACACTCTTGCGAGTGCTACTCTCCGTTGGAGCGGTGTGGAGGACAAGTCACTCCAAAAGCACGAGGGCCACCGTATTCTCCTCGAGAATTCCCACCAAGAGGGATGTCCTCGATCCACTATGTAACCTTAGGGAGGTTACCGAACCCGCACAAAGATTGGGGCTATCTCCACAACTTAATTGGAGGCTCCCAACAAATTGCCACAAAGGCCTTGCCCTTGAAGAATCTCCACAACTTAATTGGAGTCCCCAAGAACACCACTAAGATGCCACAAAGGCCTTGCCCGTGAAGATTCTCCACAACTTAATTGGAGTCCCCAAGAACACCACAAAGATGCCACAAAGGCCACTAAGCCGTCTAGGGTCCAAAGACCCAAGAGAAACAACCTTCTTGCTTTCACTTCCACGAATCACCGTGGAGAACTCAAACCGATGCACCAAATAATGCAATGGCAAGAACACCACAAAGATGTTCAAGTCCTTCTCTCTCAAATTCCAACAAAGCTACAAAAGCTATTGGAGGAATAAGAGAGGAAGAACAAAGGAATTCACAAAGAACACCAAGATCAAGATCTAGAGAGTTCCACTCACAAAGAGATGGATTTGATTGGTAGAAATGTAGATCTAGATATCCTCTCTCTTTTCCCTCAAGAATATGCAAGAATCATGGGAGGAATCAAGAACTAGGGCAAGCTTTGAAGTACAACAATGGAG
Source organism: Lolium rigidum (assembly GCF_022539505.1). Taxonomy (NCBI): domain Eukaryota; kingdom Viridiplantae; phylum Streptophyta; class Magnoliopsida; order Poales; family Poaceae; genus Lolium; species Lolium rigidum. The sequence goes on from NC_061513.1 coordinate 103,816,360, forward strand.
GGGAGAGAGAGAAAGTGAACCAACCAGCCCAAGGAGGAAGAAGGGGGTCTTATATACCCCCTCCCAACGAAATATGACCGTTTGGGACCTTCCAGGCCGGAAAATCCGCCCCCGGGCCGGATTATCCGCCCCCCGAAAATCGCCCCTGGACTGGGCCGGATATTTGGCCGGATATTTGCCTAGAATTGGCCATTCGGGCCGGATTATCCGCCCCCCCTAAAACCTGTAAACACCAAAACTAAAACGGGCATAACTTTAGCATCCGGACTCCGATTTTGATGATCTTGGGCTTGTTTTGAAGCTAGGAACAAGCTCTACAAGATCATGCAGGAAACCATCATAGTCCAACAAGGGAAGATAGAAACAAATGATGAAAGGTTTGACCTATCTAAAAAAGACATACCGGTAAAACCTCCAATCTCGAAAATGCAACAAGTTGCCCGTGCAAAAACCATTCTTGATGAACTAGAGCTTGTCATGAGAATAAGAACAAGCTCTAAAACATAACATGGATAAGATCCAAATAAAACCAAGAAAGATGATGAACCAAACTCGAAAACGCAACAAATGATCTATGCGAAATCCGTTTTCGATGAACTAGAGCTTGGCATGAGAATAAGCACAAGCTCTAAAACATCACATGGATAAGGTCCAAATAACAACCAAGAAAGATGATGCAAAGGTTTGAGCTCTCTCCGAACGATACGATCGAGTTACTCACTCGAGAGCCCTCTTGATAGTACGGCAACTAAACTATAAACCGGTCTCCAACTACACTATGAGACCGGTGAGAAAGAAACCCTATCAAGAGCAAACCTTATACTTGCCCATTCCACTTGAGCTCGATGACGACGATCTTGACCTCAACAAGATGGAACGCCTTTCTTGCTTGTGCTTGCTTGACGAAGTCTTGTGGATTGCTCCCCCATAATCCACCATGGGAGAGCTTCTTGTTCGGCGCATCTTCACATAACCATGACCACCATGTGGATTGCTCCCCCATAATCCACCATGGGAGAGCTTCTTCTTCGGCACATCTTCACATATCCATGATCACCATATGGATGGCAAGACTCAAGCAAAGGATCTCTTCGAGATGGCTCATCTTGAACTTGCACTTCATTTCTCCATGGCAAGCTTCAAGCTTATGAACTCTTCGAGTTGGCTCATCTTGAACTTGCACTTCATTTCTTCATTCTTCATCATGTTGATGTCTTGAAGTAACTTGAGGGCTCACTTCATCTTCATCTTCAAGACATACTTGACACTTGATATCCTTCATCAATTTCTTCTTATTGCAACCTAATACAAACATGTTGATGTCTTGAAGTAACTTGAGGGCTCACTTCATCTTCATCTTCAAGACATACTTGACACTTGATATCCTTCATCAAATTCTTCTTATTGCAACCTTGAAGCCAACATATGGTTCAAGAATTGCCTATGGACAACTCCTACAAATATAACTCAAATGCAAACATTAGTCCATAGGGATTGTCATTAATTACCAAAACCACACATGGGGGCTCCATGCACTTTCATAATCTCTATGTTGGATGATTATGCGGGTTGCTTATATCTTGTTATATACTTGTCTATACCATGCTTGCTTCCTAAAGATACTGGGGGAGCTTCTCATATTTTATAAATGGTGCACTTTGCATTCAAACGCAAATTCTCCAAGTGCATACATTATGGGGGACCTGTCTTAATATCTTATATGGAATCAATGTTTTGAGCTTATCATAATATTTATACGTGACTCTAGCTCGGTTTGTCATCGTATACCAAAAATGGGTGAGATTGTAAGGGTATTTTACCCTTATCCGTTATTTTTTTAACAATGACACCGTAGCTAGAGTAATTGGACTAATGCATGCCTACTAGATTATTCTTATGTATTAGTTCATCAAGCATAATGGTGTATCAATGGAACAAGAAGGTGAAGGGAGACCCCCCACATTGATGAAAAAGGGGAACACTTGTTCTCTCTCTGGCCGGTGCCTGGTCTGGTGGCACCGGGTGCAGCGTCGGCCAGTCCGGCGCAGACCGGCTGTGGTGCCGGTGCACACCAGGTACATTCCAGGAACCTCGCACTGCTCACCCAGCTGCCGCTCGGTCCCTCGTCCGGTTCCTGCCGGCTGGCCCGGCGCCTGGCCCGGCAACGCTGGCTCCTGCACCGGACGACCCAGCGTAGGTCGGCCTGTGCGCCAATGCACACCGGAGCATCTTCCAGGGGGTGTGGAGGCTCATCCGGTACAGGCCCAGTGCCAGGCCGGACGGCTACCGGCTGGCCCGGTCTATGGCCCGGCGGCACCGGGTGTGCCACCAGCCAGTCCGGCGCCTGGCCCGGCAGACCGGCCACTTCGACCTGCTGCTGAGCTGGACACTTCCCCAACGGTTGGATTTCGGCTGAGGCTATAAATACCCCTTCACCTACCTCAGAACAGTTAGGCACTACACTATACTTTGTTCTTGAGCTCTCTCTCTCTCATACTCCATTGTTGCAAACACCAAAAGGTTCGGATTTCCCTCCTCCTCCACCCAAACTCAAATCCCTCCGGGGAATAGCTAGAGGAGGTCTCGATCTATAGTCTCACCAAGCCAAATCTCGTTCCCACTTATATTCTTGAAGAGACATGCTCTCTAGGGTTTCTTGGAAACCCTAGGTGGGCAAAATCACCCGGAAGCATCTGGGCTGTGGATTTGCTCCGACAAGGATTGTGAAGGTTTGGAGGCTGCCTTAAAGTCTACCACAAGTGAAAGAACTATTCCTTCGTGGGATAGACTCGGAGAAGAAGGTGAGCCTTCGTGGCGTTGGGAAATCCTGCGTGAGATCCCCACCTCTCCAAACGTGACGTACCTTCTTGCAAAGGAAGGGAACACAGAAATATATCTTCGTCTCCGCGTGCTTTCGGTTATTCCTAACCGAACTCTTTACTTGTGTTATATATCCTGTGAGAGCCTTCGTGCTTGAGATACTTGCATTGTCATCTAGGTTGCCTCACCTAGTGTGTATTAGGCTCACATTTATATTCCGCAAAGCCTAATACTGCAAAGAAAGAATTACAATTTGTAGAAACCTATTCACCCTCCCGCTAGGTTTACCATCTCTGAACTTTCAATGACGTTGAAGGTCAACTGCGGTGACTTCTCGCTTCGATGGCCCGTATATCTTGTGTGGGTTGCCAGGTGGCTCTGTGTCCCCCGCGGCGGTCGTGCTCCATGACGGTCTTAGGGGCACTTGTTTCGGTTTTCGGCCGGTCCGCTAATAAACTAGCCAATTTCTGCACTTCTGCTTTATTAATGAAAATGGCAAGTCTTTTGCCTCGTTTTTAAAAAAAAACGAATGCAGGTAACTGCACTTACAATTCGTCAGAGAACAATATTTTGCTAGGGGATTCCACTTGAAACCTTACATTTAGCTATCTAAATAATTGACATCTTATGGCCAGTCCCCCTGAAATTATTTTGCACTATTCGGGCCCCAGCCCAACAGGAATGCGGCTCATAAAATGGTCCATGACTCTGACCAACGTACCCCCGTCCATCCCCATTGTCCAGATTTCGCTCAAAAAAAAAAAAAAACTCCATTGTCCAGATTTCGCTCAACAAAAAAATCCCATTGTCCAGATTTCGCTCAAAAAAAGTAAAATCCCCATTGTCCAGATTTCGGTGAAAAAAAAACCCCATTGTCCAGATCTCTCTGAATATGCAACTCGTCACATTTTTGTTGTATCTTGCGATAGCTCACCACTCCTTCCGCACGGTTTATCACGTTTTTCTGACGCTAGCAGTATGCAGCAAGATTAGGATTTCTCAAAAATTGTGGCGATCGATATCAAGAAGGTTTCTGTGCTTGAGAGACGTTGATCGCTGATTAGGCCGTTAAAAAACAGAAATGGAGTGTCTATTTCTTTGTCAATTTACAAATTCCTATTTCTGTCAGAGATTCTGAACTACGATTCTGCAGCTGTGGATGTTTTTAAGAAGGTCAGTGCAACATGATCTTTCGACAAATAATAGGTTTTCCAGGCATTTCTTTTGTGGAGGATTTTTTTTCAGGTAGCTTGGCAATAGACAAAATCGTAAATATATATGACGTGAGTGAAAAGGGCTATGCAGAACATGGTTGTTAGCCTACCACGCTGTCTAGAAAATACGAGTTGGTAGGTCTGCTCTTGTCCTGTCAGAGCAGATCAAAACCGGCCTAAGCAATACAAAAAGCTGCTAAGCTTTGGCCTTAATTTGTAGCCCTTCATAAAGTTGAGCGCAGTGATACAATGGCATGGCAACCACCTGAAAACAGTAATAATTACACAACAATACTTAACTGGGCCATAGAAATGGAGGTTCTATATCCGAAAAAGGTGAAAGAAAACGAAATGGAGCTAGGATCCGTAGAACAAAAATATACTCCTACTATGAACACAGTCCTAGTCCAAAAAGGGACAAGTGCTCACTTGACGTCTGCAACACAGTCCGTCGTCTTGCTCTCCACCGAGCTAAAGGCGCTGCTGACCTCCAAGGTGATGGAGCAGTTCACCTTGATGTGGAGGTCCCTCTTGTAGACCCCCAGCACGCTCACCCTCCCGCTGATCTCCGTGTAGCTCCTGAGGTCGTACTCCCGGCCGAACACGAGGTCGATGAAGCTGACGTTGGGGGCGATCCGGTCGGCGAGCGCGTCCAGCGTCACGTTCATCCGCGCGGTCCGGCCGGCGCCCACCTCGCCGTCGGGCGCGTACGCCACGCCCACCGTCTCCCCGCCGTAGTAGAAGTCCGTCTCGCTGCGCCCGTACCTGAAGGACGCCACGTTCGGGTTCTTGATGGACACGTCGGCGCTCAGCGTGGCGTTCACCGACACCGGGCGCGTCCCGTCCGCGCCCAGCAAGTCGCCGTCCACGTCCTCCAGCGTCACGCGGTTCATGGTGAACACCGGGTCCTTCACCTTGAACACGGTCAGCGCGAGCACCAGGACGACGATCCCGACGACGGCCACGGAGGCGACGCACCACCCGCAGCAGCACAGCGCGCGCCGGCGCTTGCCGAGGTACTGCGCGGTCGAGCGCCCTCGCTTGGTGGCGGTGGCCTCCTGAACCTCGACATCGCCGTCGGTCGCCGGGTGGACGGACGGGGATGGGTGGGCGAGCGGCCTCATCGGCTCCTTCTTCTCGTCAGGTGTGGCGGCGTTGTACGGCCCGACGGTCGCCATGGCGTGCGTGGAACTGATGGAAGGAACTGTCTATGGAACGGCAAAAGCAGCTCTGGGAGTTGGCTTGTTTTCGACCGAGTTCAGTACCACTGTCAGTCGCTAGATTATGTGGTCTTGTTATAGCACGGTGGATTTTGCACAAGTCGTGTTGGGCGGGCCGTGGCACATACATACGTGTTTGTCGTTCTGTGAATCAGCGGAGGTAGCACCCATGGTGGACTTGGCCATGGCTTGCTGCCGCGGACTGCCGGTTAATCAATGATACATGCAGCATTCAGTTGACAGCTGATGGGCACGTTTACAATTAGTTGTCGCAGCTGATGGGCACGCATGTCTATAATCACTGCAACAAGTAATACGGGACAGGCGGAGTAGCAACTCATTCATCAAAATTAACGAAAGTACGGCTGCACTGGACCTGGTCCGTCCCTCGCGTGACGGTTGGTGCTCTGTCTGAGCGATAGGTTAGGCGAAACTAGGGTTTCCAAAGCGCTCATCTTCCCCCAGATCCCAAGCCGTCCTGGTCCCATTTCCCCGCCGCTGAGCTCGAATCGGCGACGCGGTGTAGGGTTTCCCACCTGGTTCCCGTTTCCACCATTTTCAGCCTTCCGCGGGGTGCCTAGGACCGCGGTCGTAATACACTGTCCCTAGGCTGGTTGGAGTCGAGGCGTGCTGGGAGTAGGCGTTGGCGGCGGGGATGGAGAGGGTGGAGGGGATGCTGAAGAACCTCAAGCTCTCGGAGGTGGAGATGGCGGGATTGCGGATTGACGAGAAGCTGATGGAGATAGCGGATGGTGCTGGAAAGGAGGTGGTGGAGGCGAAGGTGCTAGTGAAAGTTCTGTCGGAGAAATTGGCATCGATGGAGGGCCTGAAGCAATCCCTGGGGCCAATTTGGTGCCCAATCCGGGGAATCAAGTGCTCAAGGAGGGGGGAGAACATTTTCCTGATTACTCTCCTACAGCAATCGGGTAAGAAGAAAGCTCTCGACTGTGGTCCGTGGATGTTTAATAATGATCTGGTGGTAGTGGAAGATTATGACCCGGATAAATCAGTAGAGGAGTACTTGTTCAATTCTGTACCTGTATGGATTCGGGTCCTGAAGCTGCCGTTGGGGAAAATGAACAAAGCCACTGGCGAAATGATAGGAGAGAAAGTGGGGGTTTGGCTCGAGGCAGATGTTGGAGAAGACGACCTAGCTTCGGGGGAATTCCTGCGAATAAAGGTTAGAATCGACATAAACAAGCCACTTATGAGGGGTTTGATGATTCAGGTGGGGAATGAGGGAAGGAATAAATGGTGCCCTTTTGAATATGAATTCCTCCCTGAGTTCTGTTACAATTGTGGCATCATCGGGCACGAAGAAAACTGTTGTTCAGTTCCAAGGGAGAAAGGAGAAGAGAAACAATTTGGGAGCTGGTTGAGAGCATACATTCCAAAAAACAAAACAAGTGCGAGAGAGACAAAGGTGGAGCAGCGGGGGGGGGCAGTGGCAGTGGCAACCGCTCGTATGGCTTCGGTGAAAAAAAGGGGGGAGATGCGGGTAGCAATAGTCTTTCCTGGCGCAAAGATGAGGCAAACAAGTCAGGTTCGGCAACGGACACGGGAAAGAAAACTGACAAAGAGGAGGAGGTCACGAGTCCAGTGAAGAATGTGGTTAATAAGGAAAATGAGAGTGTCCCTGCGGGCTCAAAGAAGGCTATTGACTGGGCAACTTTGGTGGAGTTAGTAGATAAGGAGCAAGAAAAGGGGGTGCAGGAGCCAGTAGCAACAGAGTTGGTACTGGAGGCAGCTGGGAAGGGTGTGGTGGCCAGCAGCACGTCTATGAGAGCAGGGAAATCCCCGGCTGAGTATGCAAATAAGGGGACGGCGAAAGGAATCACTTTTAAGAGGAGAAACAGGACAACAGAGGGTTCTGTTGAGATAGTAGGAGTGAAGCTGGGAGTGAAAAGAATTCCAGATCAGATGGAGGTTGATGAGGCGGAAGGATAGAAGTCGAAGAAGGGGAGAATCGAAGAGAACAAAGCTACACCAACTAAAGCGGGGCTGTCGGAACAGCCCTGCAAGCCCCAATGAGAATTGCGAGTTCGAATTGCCGGGGAATGGGGAACAGGCCGGCAGTTCGTGGTCTTCTGGCTCTCCAGAAGAAGGTGGACCCCGACATTCTCTTCTTATGCGAAACCAAGTTGGATGAGAAGAGAATGGAGAAATTTAGATGGATGCTGAAGATGCCACACATGGTAGTGGTAGATTGTGTGGGAAGAAGTGGTGGTTTAGCACTGTTCTGGAAGAGGGACATTGATGTTGAGCTGCAATGGAAGGGCAGAATGCATATTGATGTTGTAGTAACAGAGGAAGATGGGTTCAAATGGAGGCTTACAGGGATTTACGGAGAACCAAAGCAGGAGAAAAGGGAGGAAACTTGGAGGCTAATGCGCACTCTCCATCATCGATCATCCCTGCCTTGGCTATGCCTTGGAGACTTCAATGAGATCATGTTTGGCTTTGAGAAGCAGGGAGGCCTTCCAAGACCTCAAATTTATATGGACCGTTTCCGCCATACTTTGAACTATTGCAGTCTGATTGACCTGGGTTTTGAAGGAGACATGTTCACATGGCGTAACAACAATTACCGGGTGGAAGGGTATATCCGTGAAAGGCTGGACAGGGCAGTGGCGTCCCCTAGCTGGTGTGCAAGATTTCCCTGTTACAAAGTGATGAATGGTGAGCCTGAACACTCGGATCATAGGCCGGTGGTGGTTACCATATCGGAAACTGCTGTCAACCGATGGAGAGGTGGCCAAAGTGATGATATCAACAAGCGATTTGAGGCAAGATGGCTGTTAGAAGAAGACTGTGAGACAATCGTGTCCAATGCATGGATCCGAGCAAAGCAACAAGGGCATGGGGATGTTAAAAACTTGATCAAGGCGGTCTCTAGGGATCTCCATTCCTGGAGCAAGGAGGTCCTGGGTGATTTGCAGCAGAGAATCAAAAATCTTCGGAAAGAGTTGGAGGGGTACAGACGAGCTGATATCACCCAACAGATGATTCAGAAGGAGCAAGTGGCAAAATATAAACTGGAACGGTTGGAGGAACAGCTTGATATGTACTGGAAGCAGAGGGCACATGTGCAGTGGCTTGAGAAGGGAGACCGTAATACCACATATTTCCATTCTTGTGCATCGGAGAGAAAGAAGAGAAACACGGTGTCAAAACTGTGTGGAGAAGATGGAGTCTGGGTGGAGGGCGAGGAGGCTTTGCAGAAGCTCATTACAAACTACTACTCGTCCCTGTTTAGGCCCATCCCGGGCATTGATGTTAGGCATGCTCTCAGCCACATTCCGGCCAGAGTTACCCCCCAGATGAATAAAAGCCTCACTGCAGAATTTACAAGGAAGGAAATAAAAAATGCCCTGGATGAGATGGGGGATTTGAAAGCCCCGGGTGCTGATGGTATGCCAGCTATCTTCTATAAGAAGTTCTGGTCGTTGGTAGGTGACCAAGTTGCGAGCGAGGTGCTACAAGTTTTGCAAGGCGGCAGAATACCGGAGGGATGGAATAACACCATTGTTGTACTCATCCCAAAGGTGCAGAAACCGGAAAGATTAAAAGATCTACGCCCAATTAGCCTGTGCAATGTTGTGTACAAGCTCATATCGAAGGTGCTTGCCAACCGGCTGAAACCTATTTTAGGAGAGATCATTTCTCCAAATCAAAGTGCCTTTGTCCCGGGAAGACTAATCTCAGACAACTCGATCCTGGCATATGAAATGGCGCATTTCATGAAGAGGAAAAGGTCTGGAAATTCTCACTACATGGCGGTTAAACTTGATATGAGCAAGGCATACGATAGAGTGGAGTGGCCTTTTCTTAAGGCGGTGATGGTGAAACTGGGTTTTGATAAGCTTTTTGTTAATCTAATCATGGAATGTGTTTGCTCTGTGTCTTACAGATTTAAGGTGAATGGGCAGCTTTCAGAAACTGTGGTGCCGGGGAGGGGCTTGAGGCAAGGGGATCCCATTTCCCCATACCTCTTCCTCCTTTGCGCGGAGGGTTTTTCGGGCCTGCTTCATCACGCCGAGGCAGTGGGTGAGATCAAGGGCTTCCAGCTGGCCCCGGCGGCCCCCACGGTGAACCACCTGCTCTTCGCCGATGACTCCTTGCTTCTGGTTGAGGCAAATGGGACCAGTGCAGCCGCGATCAACTCAATATTGCAGATCTACGAGGAATGCTCTGGCCAGGCCATCAACAGGGAGAAATCCTCTGTTATGTTCAGTGCAAACACGCCAAGACAGAAAAAGGAGACAATAATGCAGTGCTTGGGTCTTGGATTGGAGACAAAAGGTGGAAAATACTTGGGACTGCCCTTGTATGTGGGGAGATCCAAGGCTAAATGCTTCGAGTTCATTAGAGAGAAAATTTGGAAAAGAATTCAGGGCTGGAAAGAACGCTTCTTGTCGGCGGCAGGCAAAGAGCTCCTTCTCAAGGCGGTGGCTCAGGCCATTCCTACATATGCCATGGCCTGTTTTGACTTAACAAAGAGTCTATGTGATAGCATCAGTCAAATGGTGTGCCGCTATTGGTGGTCGCAGCAGGACAATGAAAATAGACCGCACCTGGATAGGATGGGAAAAGATGAAGCTCTCCAAGGCCGAGGGTGGTCCGGGTTTCCGAGACCTTTATTCTTTCAACATAGCGATGCTAGCCGAGCAGGGATGGAGACTTCTTCGTGCACCCGACTCACTCGTTTCAAGGTGTTGAGTGCGAAATATTTCCCGAAGGCGATCTCCTGAAGGCAAGTCCTGTGACTGGAATGAGTTACGTCTGGAGAAGCATTTTAAAAGGCATCCAACTCCTGAAGGCTGGGCTGATTTGGCGTGTTGGTGATGGCAAACGCATTAACATCTGGTGTGATCCCTGGTTGCCCAAAGGAGAAGCAAGGACGCCTTTGACTAGGCGAGGCAATTCGATCTTGACTAAAGTTTCGGAGCTTATTGACCCTGTGACTTGTGCCTGGGATTCTCAACTAGTGGAGCAAACATTCAATGAAGCTGAAGCCGCTGCTATTCTTTCCATCCCTATCGTCGAAGATGTGGAGGACTACTGTGCTTGGTATCCTGATAACCGGGGCAAATTCACTGTCAAATCAGCCTATAAATTACATGTTGGTCTGCTCCATCGCCAGTGTGTGGATCCTGCTGAGTGTGCAAATGAAGAGATGAGGGGCTGGAGGCAGCAGGTGTGGAAGAAGTTGTGGAAAGTCGAGTGCCCTCCAAAAGTCCACCACTTCTTATGGAGATTTGGACACAACAGCCACCCGTTGCGCATGAATATTGCCAGGAAAGGTGTCGATTTGGACACGAGGTGCGTGGTCTGCAACTGGCATCGTTTGAGGATGGAGGTCATCTTTTCTTCAGATGTAAGGGCGCAAAGGCTGGATGGCGTGCTCTGGATTTGGAGGAGGTTCGAGTCAGGTTGTCGGTTTGTTCATCGCCTCTGGAAGTGTTGGAGCTCATCTTTGCCCTTCCTGGCGAGGCTCGCATGAAATCCATCGCCTTTCTCTGGTGCTGGTGGCGAGAAAGGAACAAGGCAAATCACCAAGACAAGGCAAATCACCAAGACAGGCGACTCTCCACCAACGAAATCCAATTCACAGTGGTTCGCCACTGCGAGGAATGGAAAGAACAAATCGCAAAGATGAAGGCTGATCCTGTCAACAAGGTGCAGCAGTGGATTCCGCCTGGACCGGAGGTGATCAAGATCAACCTGGATGGCGCTTTCATGAGGAATCCCAATCGAGGAGGGTGGGGAGCTGTGGGACGCAACCAGGCAGGGGAGCCGGTCTTCGCGGCATGCGGAAGCATCCCCTCTGTGTCAGAGGCGTTACAGGCGGAGCTCATGGCGCTGATCAACACCATTCCAATTGCTGAGCAGTTTGGCTTAGAAAGAGTGATCTTTTCCACTGATTGTGAGGCTCTAGTCCAAGGCATGAAGTCATCTGAACTTGATCTATCCTGGTTGGGGCCCCTGTTCAAACAAGCAAGGTTTTTAATTCGTCTGGCGTTCCCTGATTCGAATGTAGTTTACTGTCCTAGGGCCTGTAACAGACCAGCTGATAAGCTGGCTGCATTAGGAGTTATGTGTAATACTGATTACCAAGTGTTTGGGCCATCTGAAATCCCTCCTGATGTAATGGCTTTTATTGCCAAAGACCTGGTTATTTCGTAATGAAAGTACCTTTCCACCTCAAAAAAAAAATTAACGAAAGTACAGTTGGATAGCAGCTCGCTGACATACAACAGGCGATGCTTTGCTACCGAGTATACTGTACAAAAGTAGCGCATACAACACGCTGGGTCTTCCGCGTTTTGATCAGCGGGAATAACGCAGGCGCTTGTAAGCACGCGCGCATCTGGAGTATTACAAACAACACCGGACGATTGTTCACTCTCTTGATTAGAATTCTGCCCGTAAATTGAGACCACAGTTTTCAATTAATCAAAATGGTCATGACGCCTTGTCTTGGTCTGCCACGCCGCCATTGCCACGCCTGAAAAGAACTCCTGAGAGGCCCTGCGAGTTGGCGAGGCGCTCTAGATGGCTCAGCCTAAGCTTCAAAGTGTCGATTTCTAGAGCCAGTTGATCCTCCTTTTGTTTCAGTTCCTTCAAGTTAAAAAAGCACATATGAATCTTCATGCGACTGTAGAAGATACTGGTACTAACTAGCTTATGCAAATTCAAAAAATCCTATCTGAGCCTAAGAAAAAGACCATTGCATTATAATTTTCTTAAGCATAACGGAGTTGGAAACGCAATTTGGAAACACGTCGACAAGTGCCCATGGAGAACCATATGGTATACAGTTATAACATCATACAGAAGCTTTCAGTCAGTACAGATCATAGGCAGTGTTGACACTAGCTAGATTATCACGGCTCACAAGCATTTGGTTCAAGACACAATATGTTTAACTTATCCACATGTAGAAAACACGCGTCCCCATGAAAGGACCCAAACCTTTTTGACAAGGTTATATCCAGGACTTATTTTCTAGATTCCTAATGCATAGTGAAATAGCACATTTTATACTCATGCCAAAATTGTACTTGTCAGAAGGACATGGAGAGATGCCCTGTGTAGGATCAAAATCAGTAGAAAGCATGAAATATCAGAGTATGGAGCCATGCAACTTCACTGTCTTTTTGAAATTAGTTTCACATTGGACATGTAGGCTTGCCATACTAAGCTATCTTAAACCTGGACCTTCTAAGGTGGATTAAGAAATCAATAAATATGTATGCTAAGATCATGATCAACTTGGTAGTTCAGCTTAGAATTCCCCAGTTCAGTTGGCTTTGATTTACCATGTTTCGATGCAAGGAAGATTCCTGTGTCTGCCAGATTTTTACTTGTACAGGTAGTACAGCAAGCCAAATGTGTGGTAGTTACAGCTTGGGAAAAAACTTCGTGGATTAAAGGCACGTGCATATTGCTTGTCTGAAATTACAAAACTATATCATCTGAGCAGTTCGTGGCAGACTACTTTACATAGTCTGGCTATCCTGTTTGATCTAGTCTCCACAGGTTTCAAGATTTGACAGGGGAACACCTGACTATATATGATTTGGTGTAGCTGGCAATCAACCCAAGGGGAACTTACACATGTTTTATCTTGTCTGCAGTGCTTGAGATACCGACATATTGACAAACATTGGATATTATTATGCACTGAAGGGAGAAATTATGAAGAAAAACTTTGTAAAGAAAACAGAGCTAATAATTAAACAAAATAGTCAGCAATCATCTGCATTGCTGCAAATCTGATGGTTGGTCTTATTATGCTCTTAATCTCGTACATCTGGTGAAAGTTGATTATTTTGTACGAAATATCTTACTATACACTTTGCACACGTAAAATGGCTGAAGGAGCTTTGACAGACTGATTGCTTGAATTTCATTTGGTTGACTCATTTTTCTGGAATGTTGCATTAGAAAATTAGTAGTTCTCTTAATAAATCCGTGTTTCGACAAGGGGTAAAGTGATTTTCTTGGGATATTCATTTTCGAAATTACTCATCTACAGGTGAATAGACCCAGTTTGCTGAAATATGTCAATGTCAGACATTCAAAATCCTTTCAAAATACATTACAATATTTAATACTAGTGGCATAAACGAGTTATTACCTCAACTTCCTTTTTACGAGCCTCCTCTTTTCTATTCTCTGACCTTGCACTTCTTTGCACCTCAAAGACCACAACAGCCCCAGCAACCTACTATACAATATTTACCAAACTATAGTGAATGGCCACCAAAGATAATCACCGAACCATGTAAGAGTACATGTGCAAAGATAAAGTCATGATCAAGGTTTGAAATAGTGGGTACCAGCCTATCGGTATATATCAGTTTGGCTTCGGTATAACATATAAAGGTGGTATATCGGGGACAGGGTGTTTCTGCACCCGGGTGCATATGCACCCTTTATTTGAAATACATATTAAACATATTTTCAAATGTTAAAAAAATATAAAAAAATGTCTCGTGTATACCTTGACATGTTACATGTTCACAAAGTTGTTTCAGCAAAAACCGATATGTTTTGTGCCCTGTACTAAAAAGACAAATTTTTGGTGTTAAAATAGTCTATTTCTCGAGGCATTATTTGTCTTTTTTACACAGGGTACAAAAATTGTTAGTTTTACGTGAAACTTTACGTGTACACATAGAACATGTCCCTCTACATGTTAAATTTTTTTCCTAAATTTTTTTACTTTTTGAAATATGTTTTATACATACCAGGTGCATATGCACCCATGATCAGTTTTGGTTTTCCGGTATATCGGACAATATGTAGTTGTATTGGAGAAACAATTATCACATTTTTTGTTAGCTTTGTTCATAGAGTTGTGTTACAGTGGTTGGGTAGTACTACCCAGTAGTACCGAGTACTACCACTCTGATTAGTTCTGGCCGTCCAATTAGCTAAATTAATTTAATCTATAAATTAATGTCCTGAGGGGTAATATGGTGACTTCACCCTGCAGAACTGAACTGCACGACCAGCCTTTGTGACGTGTCAATCCCTCCCCAGACGTGCCGCCCCCTGCCTCGCCTCCGACCCACCGTTTATTATCCGCCACCGCTGCCGCTTGCCGGACGCAAAGCCGCTCGGTGTCGCCGACGCGCAGCCCGATCAGTGCTCCGCCTTCGCATCCACCGCACCCCGGACCTTGGAGCTCGGCCGCCTCGCCTGCTCGCTCTCGAGCTTGTCCGTGTCGTGCAGGAGGTCGCTCGCTCCTCTCGGCCGGCAACTGCGCTGCAACGGAACCGCGAGGGACCTCCCACCCCGAACTTCAGGTCAGCCGTCGCATTTTGATACATGAACTTGTTCTTTGACGCAAACCCCCGCCTGTGGAACCCAAATGCATAAACATCAGCAAAACAACTACATTTCTGAACACGGATCCTCTGAAGACTGAAACAACGAGGGGTATTGCTCTTACCTGAGAACTTGAGAAGCTGTCGAGCCGGAGCTTGAGGGGGACGCCCTCGCACACGATGTCGTCGTTGGCCCAGCTCAGCTGCACCACGTCTTCCAATTGCTGGACGCCGCTGCCACCCCTTCGGCAAGGTGGGGGAGGGAAAGGCGACACGGGTGCTTTCCGCCGCCGGAGATGGAGTCCACAAAGTGCATGGCGCCTTGCAGCTTGTCGGGCGTCGTCCAGCTAGCCGCGCATGCGTCTGTTGCCCCTGCTATCACTCCAGGATGGGGCGCACGGCCGCGGCGTCCTCGCTCGCTCAATCGGAGCTCACGCCGGTGGAGCTCGTTTGTGTCGTCCTCGCTCACGCGAGCTCACACCGTGCACCCCTTGCGTGACAGCGCCGAGAGCGTGGACACGAGGCGAGACGCGGCGGTGGAGTCGGAAGTGGCCTCGTTGAGGACCAGCAGGCTCGGGATCATAGCAGCTCATGCCCGATGCTTACGCGCTTCCGCTCGCCACCGGACACGCCGCGCACAAACTCACGACGGTGAAGCCTAGGCGGCCACGAGCTTGGAAAACTTGAAGGCTAAAGGTAGGGAGCCACATCATGCCGTCCTGGGCGCTGAATCCCGTGCGGCTCTGCAGGGTGCTGAACGAGGCTCGGCCTCCGGCCAGCACGGTGCCGGAGTGGCGGCCGGAGAAGGCTGCCGAAAGGGGAATTTTTTGCAAGGCCTAGAGGATGACGGTGGTGACCGAGCGTGGACGGGCGGCCAAGCAGTATGCTGGCGGGGAGGGGGTGGCCGTGGGAGAGGAGAGGAGGGCGCTGGGGCGACGACGCGGGGATGGGACATGGCGGCTGCTCCATGGCGCAACAGGATGGAGACTCAAGTCAGAGGCGGAGATGAGAATGCCATCTGAATGTGAAATTACATGGCTACCCTCCAATTTAATTAAAATAAATGATAATTTCAGTACTTTTCAGTACTTATCGTCCAATACTTTCTGGTACTACTATTTTTTCCACCGTCAGATTAAGTAGCTTCAACGGCTCTTAAATTCTCCAACCACCCTAAAAGTTGTATTGTTCATATAATGCCTTTTAACACAAATAAAATGTATAGTACAAATTTCCTCAAGCATAATAAGTGTAGGATTCCAAGTTTTTGGTCATTCAGTTAAGAGTACACAAACATTTACTAAAGTATTAATGCAACATACAGAAGTACATTCTGCAATAACATATGTTGGAAATATGCCTAGAGGCAATCATAAAGATGATTATATTTCATTGTATCCATCATGTATTAAACTGACTGTTCCTTGATTAGTGTCTTTGTATTTATTGGCAAGTACATGACTTCTTTGTGAAATTCTACACATGTATGGTTATTCTTAAAGTAGACCCTAGTCGGAGTTTATGTGAGGACAGATATGAATATTGGACTAGCAGATGTATTGGTTGATGACTATGTTTTGGAAGTCATAGACATGGATGTTGAATCAGTAATGTGGACACATGTTATGAACATGGGGTTGGACCGGCCCAACTTGAGACATATCAATAATGTTTACAGTTTTCTCTACATGTTGTGTACGCTTTGTCCTTTAGACCTAAGATTGTCACATGTACTCGAGATGTGAATCGGCCTACTTAGTGGCTATAAAGGCTTGCATATATGACTTTTTTTCATCCACAAGATATGAATTGTGCATTCAACTAGTTTATGCAAAATGAGCTAATGCATTTTAAACAAAATAAAATAATTTTTGGTACCAGAGCTATTTGACATATATTTTACCAGTTTCTAATACTAAGAGAAAATGCGTGTTTACATGAAAACTCTTGCACTAAGAGAATAGTTACCAGAAATTCAGGAAGAATTTTATCAAAATTCGTAAGTTCAAACAGTATGCTATACATAGAAAACATGCAAGTACAGTAATACCGCAAGTTTCATAAAGTATATTAATTTATGACTTTAGTAAATACCGAGAATACAAAGAGCTCCCCGATAAGATCGGCAGCATCTTGAACAGCTTTCTCTTCATTCAACGGTCGAATCTCAACTTGAGTTGAATGCCCATATAATCTTCTTTGGATGTTTGTGGAAATGCGATGATTTGCCTACAAAAACAGTACATTAGAGGAAAAGGCCACTTAAGATAGTGAAACAAATAAGTATAAGAAAAAAGAGAGATTGACATGATATTTTGAGGCGAAGAGTGTCTGTTCCTAAACCAAGATTTTTTAATATTAATTTGGCATCTACCATAAGTTTCAGAGGATGCACACACAAAATATTAAAGCAAGATAATCATATGATATCAAAAGCACTACATTAAGGATAAGGCAAGTCAAAATGGGTAAGGCGCCGCTTTTGTCACCAAAAGAGGTGGAGAATAAAAAAATTCCGTATTAATATCTTATTAGGCCCATGTATGCGTCTTCTACGTCTTCTACAACAGAGACCTTCATAATCTACCAAATATGACACATTATTTTACCAAGTCAGCTGACTCAAACACTGAAGAGGAACTTTGGTACCAAGATTTTTTTTTTGTTCATGAGGGTTGTTAGTAATCAACGCAATAATACAGTTTCACATGTCAGATTGACACGGTGGGCAGTCTGGTTACTATTGAATGGTGGACATGTGAGTTTTCTTACGTGAGGAGAGAAGAATGGCATGCCATGTTCTACAATCTATGATGATTCTTTGCTTTGGTGCCAGGAGAAAGGCAGGGCAATATATAATTAGGGCGTGCCAGCTTGAATGCTCGATGTCATGTGACTGCATGCATGAAAACCAGTTCACTAAAAAACTAACCGCGTGCTTAGCACCGAAAGTAAAATAAAATATTTGCATGTATTTGAGTTGCTGAAATAATAAAAAAGAAAAACTACATGAAGGGTAGGTAAGTGCTTGAGTTCTGATGCACATCTTTGATTTGTTTTAGAATTTGTGAAGATGCCCAAGTAGGACAATCTACTATCTGCAAATAGACCTAGTTAAATAATAAGTCTTCTTTTACAGTTAGTTACATAATAATCAAAATGATCTAATAGTGACAATTCTGGAGTAGGAGAGAATGCTTACATAGTACCTAGCTTATTTAGGTTGCTGGAAACTGCAATTTAGATTGTTCCCTATCAAACTTCATATCTGACACAAGCACCAAAACTGAAAATCATTATGAGATGGCATGCACGCCAACTGCCAAAACTCTTGTGAACAGGGGATTCAGTATATTATGTCAGCCCTAATGCCTCAAGTATTGCCGATTAGACTATCGATTTACTATTATCTCTGATTTAATTTACCAACAAATAGTACATGCATCCAACAAATCTGAATCGCATAGTATATAAACCAATGGTGGATGAAAGGGTGGGATAGCCAACCAAGCGTAGGAGCATATTATCCATAATTATTTACCTGCCTGTGAATATGGATACGGAGATATAGGTATAGAAACTCCAGGGAGACAGTTTTTTTTTTGTAAATGAAATTTATTACCAACTACGAACTGAAATAGGGACTAGTGGTAATGTGAATACAAGCAGCTTCGATGTACCAACTACCAATACATAAATATGAAATTTCTAAAGAAAAGCATACTTACAGGACATATAAATAAATTGCCCGTCAGCATATCAAAATACTGAATCCGGTTAGTTTCATATTCATAAATTTCATATCTTATACATTGATTATGTGCATTATATAGTTCACGAGTGCACAGTAATGCACCTTCCATCTCAAGTGTTCAAACATTGAAGGTTAAGGTGCATGGAATGCAGTTTTCTCCTCTAACTGCATCTGGTTCGGTTCACTGGCTTCCTGAGCCTATGAAACAAGCAGTGGATCAACATAAAAACGTTGACCAACGAGGCAATGATCCCTACCTTGGCTATACGTTGTTAGATAGATGAGACCTCTCCAGCTATCTTTTCACGCGGATAGCACCCCTTTTAGTCCGAGCCCTTCACCTGCGACTCGAACCCGGGTGGGCGGGCTCAACACCCTGAGCTCTAGCCACCAAGCCAGCGCTTGGTTCTCAATCAACATAGAAACATGCTGCCTTCTAAAACCTAGTTGGTATTCTATTTTAGATTACTCAACCTGTGAATATACCTATGTAGTGGGTAATTGTTAAGTGACGAAGTAGCGTAAAGCCGTAAACTGCAGTTGTGATTGCAACACAAATGCCTTCACTATAATCAAAAGGGCACAGACAAAAGCCCAAGCATTATTCACTTGATCAGTTAGAACACATTGTTTAAAAGTATGCTCTTTGATGAATAACAACACTGATTCTACTCATGATATGACCTACATGACTACATATGATAGGTGTGGAGCTACACACACCACAGTTAAAAAATTATCTAGCAATTATTAAAAGAAAATCATCACCTGAACCACCATAAACTATGTAAAGTGCATACTGGTCAATTATCATGCAAAGTTTGAGAATAAAATTTTCTAATCTGTTTACATAGGAAAGAACCTGGAGCGAACTGCCACACGATGGCCTGTCAGATTAAAGCGAGATTGGAAATTAACGATGGCAGCTGATGTGCATGGTTTAGGTCATTAACTATTGGTGCTAATTTCATGTTCCAAATTTTTTATACACAGATGGAAATCTTATATAGTGTTCGCCAGGTGTGCATTTTGGCTAAGAACACCCGAGCTGATAAAGTGGCCATGTCCTTCATCAGTAAGCTATCTATGTAGAGAACAAGTTTTTTCGCATGTGACATATCCTAACCAGGAGGCTAAGACAACTGCGGTACAACAAAAGAGAACCTAAGAGCATCTCCAGCCGCGTCCCCCAAAGGGATTTGGGGTGCGCCGGACGTTTGACCGCCCCAGCCGCGCGCCCCAAAGCCCTTTTCCGTCCGGCGCGGCCCAATACGCTGTCCGGCGCCCCGAGCCCGTCCCCGCTACATAGGGAGGCTGCGGGGCCCCCGGACGCAACAAAAAGACGCGTCGTGAGTGGTGGGTCAACCTCGTCAGCAGCACGAACCGAAGCGGTGCAACTTTGCTTTAATGGCGATGCCAGTTTCCATGGCATTGCAGGCGAAACATCCCGTCGGCCCTGCTCCTCCTCCCCACGCATCTTCCCGCGCCTTTTCCACCGCTTCCCGCACTTTCTCCCCGCCTCTTCCCGCACCACCACTGGCTATAAAAGGCTGCCTCAACTCGTTATCGCCACCATAGCCGCCGGCAATCCTTCCCTCTGCCTCCACGAAAGCATGCCTCGTCGACTAGCCACCACCTTCGCAATGATGAGCCGCGCCGGCGGCGGCCAGGCACCTCCACCACCGCCACCTCCCTCGGTCGACATCTTCGAGTTCGACTATGCCAACGAGGAGGACGACGGCATCGAGGACCCGGAGGAGGGGGCTTTTCACACGCAGTTCATGGCTAATGCGGAGGACGAGGCGCTAAACGCGCTAATCATGGCTGACGCGGAGGAGGAGGAAGCGGCCCACGTGGCGTCCGACGCGGAGCAGCAGCGGCGGCGGGAGGCAGCGGCTGCGGAGGAGGCGAGCGACAACGACCTTGATTGGATCGATGACAGACCTAATCCTGGCCATCCTCGCGTCCTTCGAGTCGTTGAAGCGGACCGAGGACGACCCTCGTGCCCGTGAGGAAGCCAATGAGGAGCAGTGGCGCCGCGCCGTCGCCATCTCCATCCGACGGGCGCCGATAGAGGAGGCGGGCCGCCGCTTCATCGCGGAGCAGTGGCAGCGGCTCCTCGAGGACGCGGCGGAACGCCGAGCTCTTTTCGCGGGTCTCCAGAGGATGCAACGGCTCCGAGAGCGGAAGAGGGAGGGAGGCGACGACGGGGCAGGGCCGTCGAGCGGCCCAAAGGACGGCGAGTAGCCTAGGGTAGATGAACGAGTAGTTTTCATTCAAAGTTGTAAAATATAATCAAATTTGAATGAAAACTTTTATTTTCGTCCTACTTAATTGTTTTGGGGCATCCTTTGGAGGCCGAGGCTGGAAAGGACATCCCAAAAGCGGCACCACACTAGAGATGCTCTAAGCCAAGAAAACGAGCTAAATACAAAGTCAGCCAAGATGAACTGAATCAACGCCACAGAATAACTCCAAAGAAAAAACATTGTCAGGACGCATTGAGCGGATAAACCTTTTTATTCTAGAATGAACCCTAAATCATAGGGCATGTAAGGAATGGTTAATTAGGGGACTGCACAGCCCAACAAAAACTCAACACAATCTACACAGATATACGATTTACAAGTGTACGACGAGAGTCTCTTAAAAGGTTTTCGGTGACTCAGATGAACAGAGACATTATAGCGAGCCCCGGGCAGCGAGAGAGGGGAAATGACCAGCACGGTACCTGAGCAAGGTTGATGATGAGCTGACGGAACTTAGGGTGGCGGCTGGCCTCTGTCTTGAGCCTAATCGCGACAGGCTTTGCCATCATCTTCAGCGTCAGCGTCCCGAGCTTCGCCAGTGGAAGGATCATCTTCTCCGACGACAATTTCCCGCCTCCCTCCGTTGACGAACTAGAGCCAACGGATCTGGTAGCAGGGTGGTGCGGCGGCGGACGACTTTGGTACTTCGAGGATTTGACCGCCAGATGCCCGGCGTTGAGATCGGGAGCCTGATTCGGGAAATTCCTACCAGGATCTTCTGGAGTCGTTTCTTTACTATAAGCTACCGTGAGTTTAACGAAATTTCATCTAGCTCTCAAAACTCTTGTGTAGCACTGTAGCCATAGCCAGTGCCCAGTGGTGCTTTTCTTCGGAAATGTATTACAGCTCGATTGGCTCTATTCATTTGGGTCTGGAATTATTTGTGATTTTAAGAATCAATTTTTTTAGCTGTCATAGAATCAAAAATTTCAAGAATATATCCTAGACTAAACTTAATTTCTTTCGGTGCCCTGTTATTATTGTGGATTTGCTAAATAAAATAATATTACTCCCTCCCATTCATATTATTTGCCACTAAAATAGATGTAATTATAATTAAAATGTGTATAGATACATCTATACGAATAATACTAGTATTTTATTTTATTTCTTCCAAATAAAATAAAATGAAGGGTGCCAAAGGAGACCTTATCTCTATTATTAATATCCGCTACTAATTGCACAAACTTAATTTAAAGGTTAAATACATTACCGTGCACATGGTCTAGAATCATTTGTTTCTCCCCCGTCCTGGAGGGCAATAAGGCTCTTCTAGAGGTAAGGGCGGGTTAAGATACAAATCCTAAACTACAAAGTACACATAACTAAATATATCTCTAACATTATCCGCACGACTAGGAAAAAGTCTATAGTCTCAGGGTTACCACCGGCGCACCGGCGGAGCCTCATGGAGGCCAAACTGGGTCCTGCCCCCCCCCCCCCCCCCCCCCACCACACACACCTTCCAAAACTACAAATTACTTTTAACTAGGCGTATTAACCATTCTGGCCAAGCCCATGAGTAGATAATTCTCCATTCCAGCCAATAGCTAACCTGCAACACATATAATTTGTTTTTTTATTCATTCGACGTGAGCATCATAAGTTCATAACGTCTCACATCTACCTGATTCCTCCTCCTGCATCCACTACCCCAAAGTGGACGTCAAGTTCTGTCACGGGAAGGCAGGCCACCATAGCACGGCTATTGTGTCGGACGAGCACGCGCGAGAGAGAGAGCAAGACAAACAGGCTCATTTTTAAAAAGATATGTTCGACTTGGTTTATCTCTTATCTCACCTGTTTTTGATCAAAATGAATAATGCTGAGAGTTGGATGCAATGCTAATTATCACGCAATTGTAAGTGTTTGTAGTGAACAGACGATTTCTTAGTGTCTAGAAGGTTTTCCCCCATGTTTCGTGTTAATATGAAAAATGGCCCTCCCTTGACATCTCCTCACGCTCCGCCACTGCACCGTCGCACTAAAAAAGGTGCACGCCGGTGGTATCTGCCACCGACGCAACTATTTTATGGGTGCCGGTGCTGCCCAAATACCGTCGGCGCGGTGAAGAATTTGTGCGCCGGCGATATGAGTCGGCCAGGTCCGGGCCAGCCCAAAAATCAAAGCCTACCTTACTGCCAACCCAACTAAAATAAAATGATAGAAAATTAAAAAAATCATTCGAGATTCACATGTGTTATGTCATCTAGTTTTACTGAGAAATTAACAAATATGAATTCGACTTTTTTTTTGCAAAATTGAGTTATGTTTCGGTAAAACGGTTTTCTGGTTGTATCCTCCGTTGAAAAAAATGTCCTTTAGTGAATTTTTGGCTCGCCTTCTCTCTCTTCCATTTCTCACATCTTCTTTTTCACTTCTCCTCCTCCTCTCTTCCTCCCTCCTTCTCTTCTCCTCCTCCCCCTTCGCTCCTCCTCCTCCTCTCTGGCGAGCACCTCCTCAAGCTACTCACCGGCGACCACCTCCTCTCATTCTGGCGACCACCCTCCGGCGAGCTTCTATACGACCACCTCCTCTCACTTCGACGACCACACTCCGGCGACCTTCTCTGCAACCACCTCCTCTCACTTCGGCGACCACCTACTCTCGGTCCTTCAACAGCGAAGCCCACGACCACGCAGATGACCACGGGAGATGGAGGTGCATCTAGATCTAGATCGGCCTTTTTTGAATCCTAGAAAATATACCCCCGGCGCATTAGGCTGGTGCGCCGGCGATAAATAGACTTACCGACAACGCACCAGATGGTGTGCCGGAAATAAGACGTTACCACCGGCATGTTCCCACAGCTGCGCGCTAGTGCGTTGGCGGTAGCCGAATCTGGTGCGCCGGCGATAGGCCTTTTCCTAGTAGTGGTAGTGACGTGTACAATAGTAGCGTCGCAGATGGTCAGACTAGACAGAAGCCGAAGGTAGAAATCAACGGGCTAACCCCCTCACCCGCAGTCATAACGGGAGCGTCGTGGACGGTGTTGCGTCGCGGATGCTTGGACTGTAGAGAAAGTTGGTGAGGTGCTCATGCGAGGTGGTAGCCCTTTGTGCCCATGTCGAGGTAGCTGAGAACGTGGGTGCTGCAAGCTTGGTGAGGTAGCCGCACGAGGGGATGCCGTGGTCGATGTCGTAGTTGGGGTTGCCGATGCCGAGGTAGTTTCACATGAAGCCGCGGGCGCAGGGAAACGCCATGGAGTCGAGGATGCACGGTGATACGTCTCCAACGTATCTATAATTTCTTATGTTCCATGCTAGTTTTATGACAATACCTACATGTTTTGTTCACACTTTATGATGTTTTGATGCATTTTCCGGAACTAACCTATTAACAAGATGCCGAAGTGCCAGTTCCTGTTTTCTGCTGTTTTTGGTTCCAGAAATCCTACAAAGGAAATATTCTCGGAATTGGACGAAATCAACGCCTAGTATCTTATTTTTCCCGGAAGCTTCCAGAGCACCGAAGAAGGGCCAGAGGGGAGCCAGGGGGCCACACCCCATAAGGCGGCGCGGCCAAGGGGGGGGCTATGGTGTGGCCCCACCAGGGCTCCCCCGAGGCTGCCCTTCCGCCTATATAAAGCCTCCGCCTCGAAAACCCTAAAAATATAAGCCACGATACGAGAAAAGTTCCAGAGCCGCCGCCATCGCGAAACCAAGATTCGGGGGACAGAAGTCTCTGTTTCGGCACGCCGCCGGGACGGGGAATTGCCCCCGGAAGGCATCTCCATCGACACCACCGCCATCTCCATCGCCGTTGCCGTCTCCCATGATGAGGAGGGAGTAGCACTACAAGAAAAGTTCTGATAGACAACGTCCCAAAATCGTCAACTAAGGGGCATTTTTCGTCGCCTATGGGCCTAACCCGACGATATGGGTTCTCATGGTCGAAACCGCGTCAGCAAAGT
>NC_061513.1:103841027-103903124 GCF_022539505.1 Lolium rigidum
GACGAGGGTCTATCATTGGAAAAGATAATATAGAAGATTTTTTCACTCATATTAGTACGGTTGAAGATTTTGAAGATAGACATTTGGTAGAACTTGCTCCTACTTATGAAATTGCTGCTGCTTCTTTAGTACACATGTTAGAAGCTAGATTTGTTAATCTCAACCCCGTAATGCAACACATGTTTGTTACACTCTGTGATATGGAAGAAGGAGAAAGAAAGATTTTGTCTTAGAAACCCTTCTTAAAGAATTCGGAGATGTAGCAAGAGAAGCTAGAAGTCTTTACTAAATATAAGATGCTTGGCTCTTATACCAACTTTGCTAGTATCCTTGAAAAGATGGAAAAAGATAGACAAAAGTACACTAATAAAGTTAATTGTGAGGGGGATATTAAAACTTCAATACCTTGCAAGCACTTAGGAATGTGCGAGGCACTAGAAAAGAATTTTGATTGGATTGTTCCTGAAAATTTGTTTGATGAGAATAGCAAGCCTAAGAGTAATGAAAAAGGAGCCTCTGAAACTTACATAGATAAGATACAATGCATAGTTGAGAAAACTCCGAACCCTCTCGTTGATGCTTCGTCTCTTGATAATACTTGATTCACACTTTCTGCGCCTAGCTGAAAGGCGTGAAAGAAAAGCGCTTATGGGAGACAACCCATTATTTTACTTCTGCACTTTTGTTTTATATTTGAGTCTTGGAAGTTATTACTACTGTAGCAACCTCTCCTTATCTTTATTTTATTACATTTTTGTGCCAAGTAAAGTCTTTGATAGTAAGGTTCATACTAGATTTGGATTACTGCGCAGAAACAGATTTCTTGCTGTCACGAATTTGAGTAGTATTCTCTGTAGGTAACTCAAACAAATCTGCCAATTTACGTACGTGATCCTCAGATATGTACGCAACTTTCATTCAATTTGAGCATTTTCATCTGAGCAAGTTAACTGCCCCAAAAAAATCGTCTTTACGGACTGTTCTGTTTTGACAGATTCTGCCTTTTATTTCGCATTGCCTGTTTTGCTATGTTTGATGGATTTATTTATTCCATTAACTTTCAGTAGCTTTGTGCAATGTCCAGAAGTGTTAAGAATGATTATGTCACCTCTGAACATGTGAATTTTTTATTATGCACTAACTCTCTAATGAGTTTGTTTTGAGTTTGGTGTGGAGGAAGTTTTCAAGGATCAAGAGAGGAGGATGATACAATATGATCAAGGAGAGTGCAAGCTGTAAGCTTGGGGATGCCCCCGTGGTTCATCCCTGCATATTTCAAGAAGACTCAAGCATCTAAGCTTGGGGATGCCCAAGGCATCCCCTTCTTCATCGACAAATTATCAGGTCACCTCTAGTGAAACTATATTTTTATTCCGTCACATCTTATGTGCTTTACTTGGAGCGTCTTTATGTTCTTGTTTTTGTTTTGTTTGAATAAAATTGGATCCTAGCATTCATTGTGTGGGAGAGATACACGCTCCGCTGTTGCATATGAACACATATGTTCTTAGCTTTATACTTAATGTTCATGGCGAAGGTTGAAACTGCTTCGTTAATTGTTATATGGTTGGAAACAGAAAATGCTATATGTGGTAATTGGTATAATGTATTGAATAATTTGATACTTCGCAATTGTTGTGCTCATATAGATCATGTTTAAGCTCTTGAATCATGTACTTTGCACCTATTAGTGAAGAAATACTGTAGAGCTTGTTGACATTTGGTTTGCATGATTGGTCTCTCTAAAGTCTAGATATTTTCTGGTGAGGGTTTGAACAACAAGGAAGACAGTGTAGAGTCTTATAATGCTTGCAATATGTTCTTATGTAAGTTTTGCTGTACCGGTTCATACTTGTGTTTACTTCAAACAACCTGTTGCGGTCAGAAACCCACCGGCGGGCAGCGACTGGCAACACAGTAGAGCCGGGAACAACTAGGGCTGCGGCTGGCCCCAGTCCCTCAGAGCGATGGCCCGCAAAGCCTCCTGGTCACACGTCCGATGCTGTCGCAAGGGCGTGCCACCTGACCTATACCTGGTCGGGAAGGTGTTGGATGATGCCTCGCTTAGTTTCTGCATGGCATACACGTAAACGTTAAATACGAGCCTCGATCGGCTCTCGAGGTTATCTCGTGAATCGGCTCAAAGAGCCGATCCACCCATGATTCGTACAAGGTGTCCGAATATATGGTGGTCCTGCTTGATCAAGATAAAGCTAATGCAATCTACGACGATTTAGGGTTTTCACCGCATAATCGGATCATCCTACTCACGATTGGGCCTCGCGCTCGCATACGGTGATCGTAAGCCGATCCTAGACAGGGCCTAAAAACCAACACGAGGTTGATCCCCGGAACATCCTGTCTAGGGCTAGCAAACTACACCCTACACGCCGCTGGATCCTCCAACCCTTTGTAAGGCCTAACTATTGCGGATGTTAAACTAATCCTTGAAGAACAAGGAGCAACCGTAACGGATCGGATCTACTAAACTATGATCAAGCGGGGTGCCGCCCCTACACCTAAGATAGGTGTAAGGGCGGCTAGATGTATAAGGGTTGCACTACGACAGCATATGATACGAAGAACAATGCTAACCCTAACACATCTAAGATAACTACGTTGCTCGCCATCAAAAAGGCTTTAGCACGAGCAACGCATGAACAACGAGATAGGCTTGTGCTGCCTAGATCGCAAGATGCGATCTAGGCAGACATGGTGCTTACCGGAGAAACCCTCGAGACGAAGGAGTTGGCGATGCGCCGAGATTTGTTTGTGTTGAACGTTGGTTGTTGTTTTTCCATAAACCCTAGATACATATTTATAGTCCAAGGGACTTTCTAATTTAGGCGTGCACCTAACCGTGCACGGGTAAAACTCTAACTTCTAAATCGACACGTAATCTAATATGTTACAGATACAAGGGCAAACTAGCCCAAACTTTGCATGTAAGGCCGATTCACGTATTTCTTCTATATATATATCTTCAAGTCCATCTTGATCGCGGCCCACCTCTGACTCGGTCAAATTCTGGTGATAACACATGCCCCCTGGTTTTGGAAATGTCATTTCCAAAATCATTATGCTTTGTTTCGTCGGGTCATGTCATGGCAGAGCAGAACCGTTGCAGCATCCTTCATCATGACACTTTGTCTTCCCAACTCCACTGTAAAATTCGATAGCTTTAGCATCACTTCCTCGGAAACTGCAATGGCATTAAATCTCCACTAGGCTCCCCATTATTTAACCGTGCCGATTGATCAGTCCTCTTCATCCCCTTCCTCTATTCTAGCGGTCGGCACCAAAAAAACCCTCTCCTCCTGTAGCAATGTCCTCCTCTTCCTCTTCCCCCTCAGGCCTCCCCCTCCAATCCTCGCCGAAGAGCAAGAATGAGGACGACCTTCACTCCGGGGCGAACCCCATCTCCTCCGACAAAGAGAAGAAAGAAGGAGAAGTAGCGAAGGCCAAGGCCTCCCCCTCCGCCAAGCTCCCACCGAAGAAGCGTTCCCGCATGTGGGCGGACAGCGAGGACGAAGATGATGACGAGGAAGGAGAAGAGGAGGAGGAGGAAGATGATTCCTCCTCTTCAGCCGGACACCCGCCAACGAAGCGCTTCCGCTCTTGGGCGGACAGCGAGGATGATGATGATGACGAGGAAGAAGAAGCTCCGGCCGAGGGCTGGGGCAGCAGCGACGAGGAGCTTCCCGGGAGCAGCGCCGATGACATCGGCAACGGCGACGATGAGGACAGCGACGACTAGTAGAGTAGGCCTAGGAGTAGCAGTGCACTAGGCACCCGATCCCCCTTTTGAGAGCCAATCGGCTCTTTCCTGTAAAGCCGCTCCTTTGAATTAATGAGAATTGTTCTTCCAATTTATCTTTCCATTAATCCAATTTCAATCCTTCCGCTTGCCACACCAAGACCGATAGCAACGAATCGGATTTTTTCCCTTTAGACGCCCATGAAGCCGGACTCAGATATCGATTAGACCGTCAGTCAAGCACTTCTCAAATTCGGGTTGCAATTTTGATACCTGACCGTGATATTTCACAATCCTATAGCCGATGATCGTTCATCGGCTAATTTGAGAATCCGAGTCTCCTTCCTTTTCTTGCAGCACCGGGACGGCCCAAACCCCGTACAAGACGACGGCTTCCCTTTCCGGCTCCTCCTGTAGCTTTAACAATCTTCTTACGCAAACAGCTCACCGCTTTCGGGGAAGATCATGATGCAGGGTCAGCCGATGCAACTCCAACCGGCTCTCAAAAATAGAGCACCTCCCAAGTTAGTTGCCCCCCGAGCCTTAGTCAAGGCGAGAAAGGTAGTGAAATAGCCAAACGTGCCGCCATTGGCCTCACGTCACAATGCGAAGCCAGCCGATTTCAACAAAATCGGCTCCCCGAGCAGAAGAACCTTCGGGGTGAGCTGCCCCCGAGCTTCTTCGAGTCCACTTCTTGCGCCTTGCTGGTTAGATCGGCTCCTTTCCTTTGGCGGATTTGATAACTTTGATGCGTAGGGCTGCGGCTGGCCCCGGTCCCTCGGAGCGACGGCCCGAAAGCCTCCCGGTCACACGTCCGATGCTTGTCGCAAGGGCGTGCCACCTGACCTATACCGGTCGGGAAGGTGTTGGATGATGCCTCGCTTAGTTTCCTGCATGGCATACACGTAAACGTTAAATACGAGCCTCGATCGGCTCTCGAAGTTATCATGTGAATCGGCTCAAAGAGCCGATCCACCCATGATTCGTACAAGGTGTCCGAATATATGGTGGTCCTGCTTGATCAAGATAAAGTTAAAACGATCTACGACGATTTAGGGTTTTCACCGCATAATCGGATCATCCTACTCACGATTGGGCCTCGCGCTCGCGTACGGTGACCGTAAGCCGATCCTAGACAGGGCCTAAAAACCAACACGAGGTTGATCCCCGAACGTCCCGTCTAGGGCTAGCAAACTCCACCCTACACGCCGCTGGATCCTCCAACCCTTTGTAAGGCCTAACTATTGCGGATGTTAAACTAATCCTTGATGAACAAGGAGCAACCGTAACGGATCGGATCTACTAAACTATGATCAAGCGGGGTGCCGCCCCTACACCTAAGATAGGTGTAAGGGCGGCTAGATGCATAAGGGTTGCACTACGACAGCATATGATACGAAGAACAATGCTAACCCTAACACATCTAAGATAACTACGTTGCTCGCCATCAAAAAGGCTTCGAGCACGAGCAACGCATGAACAACGAGATAGGCTTGTGCTGCCTAGATCGCAAGATGCGATCGAGGCGGCATGGTGCTTACCGGAGAAACCCTCGAGACGAAGGAGTTGGCGATGCGCCGAGATTTGTTTGTGTTGAACGTTGGTTGTTGTTTATTCCATAAACCCTAGATACATATTTATAGTCCAAGGGACTTTCTAATTCAGGCGTGCACCTAACCGTGCACGAGTAAAACTCTAACTCCTAACCGACACGTAATCTAATATGTTACAGATACAGGGGCAAACTAGCCCAAACTTCGCATGTAAGGCCGATTCACGTCTTTCTTCTATATATATATCTTCAAGTCCATCTTGATCGCGGCCCACCTCTGACTCGGTCAAATTCTGGTGATAACACATGCCCCCCTGGTTTTGGAAATGTCATTTCCAAAATCATTATGCTTATCCCTCATCGGGTCATGTCATGGCGTCTTGCCTCCTTGACTTTATCACCAATCTAAAAAATGAAGGAATGTCTTCACTTAACTCTGCCGATAGCCAGAGTCAGGCACTCCCCAAAAGAGCCGATGGTATCACATCAGCCACTACGATAAAACGGGAGCAAGGCCAACCTAACTGCCTCTCCAAACGGTAACCTGCGCCCTTCGTCTGAGAAACTCAGATCCCCAAATCGCCGCCCAAACAGCCCTACGGATCTCAGATCTCAGCCGCGCCGTCCCGATCCCTCAGCGCATCCAATGGCGGAATCATCCAACGCCAACGCCATGGTCTCCGGTCTGAAGGTAATCCTCAACAGCCCCCTTGCCACATGCATCAATGTCAGGAGTAAACAGCAAACACCTGAATTAATGTTCTATTCCACTATCAATTTTAGGTCTCAGACATCCTGCTGCCACATCCTTCTCTCGCAAATTCCATGTGCCTCGGTCCTCGTTCTTCCGAGAGTCCCGCCCTCTTAATTTCATGCGAAGCTAACAGGATCCCCTTCGTGAATCAGAACTTAGATCTGACCTCCTGGGCCGACTGCCTGCGAGCCTGGCCTAATCCCCCTGAGGGTTGGGTGACATGGTACAACAGAGTATCCAAAGCCCATTATGCCACCTGGGAAGCCATAGGGATAGCCGATGCCTTGTCATTATCATTGTCTCCTCTTGAGAAGAATGAAAATATTCGAAAACCATCGGCTATTTACCGGTCGACGCACTGAGCTCGCTTCATGTTTGGCCATGGCCCTATGACACCAACCCTGCTGGATGTGACCATGATCACGAGGCCTAGACATTGCATCCCCAAGCCCTTACGCATTCAAGCCGCCGAAAGTCCCTTTCACCCTTTCTTCTAAGAAAGAGTGTACCGAGTTGGGGTGCCTACCTCAATCGTTATATGAAGACCAAAGGCCCCGTGACGAGAGAGAACACACGGCCTTCCTGAACTTTTGGTTGGAACACTTCATATTCGTGGCCCATCACTTGCCCCTACCAAGAATTACCTTTCCCTAGCCTATGAGCTGGCCAAAGGCACCCATCTTGGCCTAGGCAAGGCTGTTTCTTGGAGAGGTCTATCGATCTCTTCAAGCGATGTCCGTCAAACTGTTCTCTCAAAAGACGAGTTAAAGCGGCGGTCCACGGTGGTTCATTCAGTTATGGGCGCAGCTATACTTTCAGAACCAGATCCCAGACTTCCCACCTTTGACCTCCTGCACCTTTCCAGATGCTAACGGAAAGGATATCCGGTGTACCAGCTATGGCCAAGCTTTGTATGGTCTCCCAGGCAGCAGGCTGATCCCTAAGGAAGCAGCAGGGTGGTTCAAGATCTTCTTCCAAGGTTTGGACAACCCCCTATTCTTTCCTTATACTGAACCGGAGAATTTCGAAAATCCAGTCTCCTTTCGATTGGATAACTTTGCCGATGACGATAGCACCCGGCATCCGTATTCCATCATGATTCGCCCTTGCTTCCTCCTCGTTGGCATGAGTACCTCGAACCGGATCATCAAGCCTGGTTATGAATGTTATCAACCGGTAGTGGTAGCCCGACAGCTCGGTCTCGGGCAGGTGCCTCCACATTTCTTCTTACACCACCTGACAGCAAGCAGAGCTGAACTGCTTGACATCCTTACTGGCCAAAGGTGTTACACCTTCTTTGACGCTTTGGCCATCCCAATCCCCCATAACCTCCGTTTCTCCTTCACTACCGACGGTTTCGAGACTTGGTGGTCCATGTGGAAAACCCATGTCTTCAGGAGGGCTTTAGGACCGCTGTTGAGACAACTTGATGCCGAGTACGACATCCCCGCAGACCAGGTACCATCACTCAAATATTTCTTGTAACTGCTTATGGTAATCGTCTGTGACCTGACTCCATCTCCTCCATCTCCTGGCAGCAACAAGATGGCCCAGCTCCCAAGCAAGCCGATGGCTCCCCCTTCGTATTCCTTCCTCCAGCCCCAGTGGTTCTCTTCTGCCAGAGCTCGCCACCTCTGAAGAAAGTCATAATGCAGAGCCAGCCGATTTCTCCGAAACCGGCTCCCAAGAGTAAAGCAACTTCGGGGCCAGTTGCCCCCCGAGCCTCGACTCAGGCGAGGACGGCAGTGAGGAAGGTGGCGGTCAGGAAGACCCTGAAGCGCAAAGCTCCTGCCCAGGAAAGCTTGCACGTAAGTTGATCCGCATCTTGATCGAACACATTTGCCTTCCCAACCTTTGTAACATGGTTGTACCTCTTCTTTCAGGATTCCACTGAAGAGAACTCCAGTGAGGGAGCACAGTCCAGTCCAAGGGACTCCTCCCCAGGTGATACAGAAAGATCCACCACACAGAGCCAGCCGGATTCGCCAACGTCGGCTTCTCGGAAAAGGTCGACTTCCGAACCTGCCGTCCTGCAGGTTCCGATCCAAACGAGGTCACGCATGAAGCGTCGATGCGTCAAAAGGGCTCGCACAGGCCCACAAGTCTCCTCGCCGAGCCAGGGAGTTTCAAATGTAATACCCTCAACAACTCGTGTTCCACATCGTCTTGTCACTAATTGGATTGCCTCACCATTTCCCTTGCAGACTGATGGGACTTCTAGCGGGGACGTTGAAGAGGTGTCGATGCCATCTGCTGCCCTTGGCCTATCCAACTCGCCAAGCGTGACTGACCAAGTGGCTAACCTGGCCCAAACTACCGCAAAGCCGATTGTCACAACATCGGCTTCCCTTCCTTTCTTGGGAGAGGTAAGCTCGACTCTTTCTCTCGGGCCTACTCTTTTCCTTTGTCGTATGCTCATGCTGCTCTTGCTCGTCTGTCAGGGGTGTGACCCTTCAAGCTTGCTGACGTTCGACCCCGACTCCATCGAGCCAGCTGTTCCCAAAGCAGGTGAAGAGCCAGACCCTAGCGCGGTCGATGGCCCGCTCCAACGTCTCAAAGTTTTGCTCTCCTCCTCGGTAGATACCCTGGTCGAGAACCCTGAGGCAATCAAAGGCATCCTCGAGGACATCCAGCCCCGTCTCCCAGTGACGCTGCAAGTTAAGCTTTGGCCGGCAGTGTCTTTGTCAGTTTTCAGGTCAAGGGTGCAGTCGGCTCGCCAAAGGATCACTCTTCGCCGCGCCCAACTCCCGTTGAGAGCCGATATTGCAGACAAATGTCAACGGCTCAACGAGAAGAAAGCTGCTTTAGACGCCAAGACCGCCACTTCCACTCGTAGTGTCAAACTTGAGACCTTGCGCAAGGAACTGGAGGACCTTGAAAAGAGGGCCCGGGAGACCAAATAACTTATCCAAGATGAGGAATCCCTCATTGCTCGCTCCCAAGAGGAAGCAAAAGGTCTCACGGCTGATCTGAAGACCGACCTGGCTGAAATTCGCGCCTGGGCAGCCAGCTGGTGATGGGAAGAGACGAGGACGACGAGGCCGAGATCGCCGAGGTGGACCGAATCCGTGCCGATGCTCTTCACGCCCTTAATGCTTTTCTTCAGTAGGGCCTCCTTGTGTAAACTGATGCATGTAAACTTGCTTCGCTGTACTTGTCATCGACTTTAGTGGCCAATTTCCCTATCGGCCACCAATATTCCTCCGCACATGCTCACTGGTGTCGCGCACGCTCATATGATTACGTGCCCCCCCGAGCCGATTCTACCAGGTAACTGCTGACATCGGCTCTATGGTTAGCCAAGATACTATGATGTGAATGTCAGCTTCGTTAGGAACAATGTGGATTTCTTCCAGCGCATCAGCCGACGCATCCCATCGCCCATTAGATCGACGTTAGACCGACAACAAGGTGAGGATGATTTTGGCCGATTCCTAGCATCGGCCTCTATGTTAGTAGGCCTGCGAAGGTCTGGCGATGTTTCTTCACAGATCTTTGGGGCCAATCTCACGGATCGGCATTACCGCGTTTGTACATACATAGTGTCGGAGCCGGTCGCGCGGAGCGGCTTCTTCCTTGTTTCCTGGTGTTCTTCGGACGGGGTGGAAAGGTCCACTCCATCGAGTGCGCCTTCAGGTGAGAACCCCTTCCACCTGGCGCCATGGGAGCGGGTTCTGTGGAAAGAGCCGATGAGTTTGGCTTCGAGGACCGCCTTGATCTCATCATGCTTCTTCTTGAGCTCGTCGGTCAGATCCTCGTACTTGACCGGAGTGCTTTCCGCCATCTCGGATGTAGATGGCGATGCGGCGGATGTCGAAGATTGTCCCACCGGGAGTGCCAGAATGTGTTGGCGTCAGAAACCCACCGGCGGGCAGTGACTGGCAACACAGTAGAGCCGGGAACAACTAGGGCTGCGGCTGGCCCCAGTCCCTCAGAGCGACGGCCCGCAAAGCCTCCTGGTCACACGTCCGATGCTGTCGCAAGGGCGTGCCACCTGACCTATACCTGGTCAGGAAGGTGTTGGATGATGCCTCGCTTAGTTTCCTGCATGGCATACACGTAAACGTTAAATACGAGCCTCGATCGGCTCTCAGGTTATCCTGTGAATCGGCTCAAAGAGCCGATCCACCCATGATTCGTACAAGGTGTCCGAATATATGGTGGTCCTGCTTGATCAAGATAAAGTTAAAACGATCTACGATGATTTAGGGTTTTCACCGCATAATCGGATCATCCTACTCACGATTGGGCCTCGCGCTCGCGTACGGTGACCGTAAGCCGATCCTAGACAGGGCCTAAAAACCAACACGAGGTTGATCCCCGGAACGTCCTGTCTAGGGCTAGCAAACTCCACCCTACACGCGGCTGGATCCTCCAACCCTTTGTAAGACCTAACTATTGCGGATGTTAAACTAATCCTTGATGAACAAGGAGCAACCATAACGGATCGGATCTACTAAACTATGATCAAGCGGGGTGCCGCCCCTACACCTAAGATAGGTGTAAGGGCGGCTAGATGCATAAGGGTTGCACTACGACAGACATATGATACGAAGAACAATGCTAACCCTAACACATCTAAGATAACTACGTTGCTCGCCATCAAAAAGGCTTCAAGCACGAGCAACGCATGAACAACGAGATAGGCTTGTGCTGCCTAGATCGCAAGATGCGATCTAGGCAGCATGGTGCTTACCGGAGAAACCCTCGAGACGAAGGAGTTGGCGATGCGCCGAGATTTGTTTGTGTTGAACGTTGGTTGTTGTTTATTCCATAAACCCTAGATACATATTTATAGTCCAAGGGACTTTCTAATTCAGGCGTGCACCTAACCGTGCACGAGTAAAACTCTAACTCCTAACCGACACGTAATCTAATATGTTACAGATACAAGGGCAAACTAGCCCAAACTTCGCATGTAAGGCCGATTCACGTCTTTCTTCTATATATATATCTTCAAGTCCATCTTGATCGCGGCCCACCTCTGACTCGGTCAAATTCTGGTGATAACAGTGACATATGCAAATGCTTATTTATGAGCAAACCAGGGTTTTGCTCAGGTTGATCTGTTTATACCTCACTCCAGCTCCTAGAAAATGGTTGTTGGTGTAGAGGATTTGGCTTCAGGATTGTGATGTGAGCTTGCCCTGCTCCTCCTGGTTAGCCTGTGCTTGATTTCCTGCTTGTGCCTTGTTCTACAACAGTTTTAGTGGAACTGTTATGGATAGATTGGTTGTTTGGGAAGCTTGGTGTTCTTCCTGTTCTATCTGTTCTTGATGTTCTTACCCTGGGAAGCTCTGTCGACAGAATGGCTAGGGTTTGGCTCTGAAAAGTTTAAATATGTGCTCTCTTGCTCTCCCTGGTCGACAGCTTGGCCTGGTCATCTTGGTGACTCACTGTGTGTGTGTGCTGCATGCACACAGCCCTGTGAGCAGGCTGTGTGTGTGTAGGCATGTGCTGTGCACCTGGACCTGGAACTTGGCTGTGGCATGGATCAGCTCGGCCACTTTGATCCTATCTGCTCATTTCATAATTTTCCTTTGATTTCTAACCTATGCCACTTGGCATAACTTGTGTTTGTTATGTTTATGTGCAGGTTCAAAATGATGATCAAATAGGCAAGATGATCTCCAAGCTCAAGATTAGATGATATTCACATTGTAGTATTTAGGATAGATTCATACTTGTATTTTTCTTTTTATTTTCTTTTATTTTACAATTTCCCAATTCTTGTAATGTGTTGTAATATTCATTTATTTTCATTATGAATATTGTAATGACAATGTATCTTGTGTGTTAATCAATAAAGCTCAAAGTTTTCTCTAATGAGCTTTACTATAGTTTAATTATTCATATTGTTTATTATTTATAATTTACTTGATGAATTTCCTCACAATTGAATTTATGAGATATTCATTTGATGTTTGAATTTGTAATTCAAATTCAACTTAAGTTTGAATTCAATCATGCAACTTAAGTTATGATGCAAACTCTCCCCCCTCTTCTCAAAACCCTAATTTAGTTAGATAAGAGCAAGTTTGTCGCACTCTCGAAACCCTAACCCTGTAAGGTGTCGAGAGAGAAACTTGTCCCCCTTCGATGCAGTTTTTGTTTAAAAGCGCGAAATTTCCCCAGAATATACTATGCAATGCACACCCCTTTCTAAAATCTACCCCTCGATCGTCTCTAAACCTGGGACATTACAGTTCTTGTATCACTTTTATGCCTCAGTTAATTTATTTTGTCACAAGCATGATTATGACAGTTACTGCTCTCTTGATTGTCGCTTCCCAATCTATTGCTAGCCTTCACTTGTACTGAGCGGGAACGCTGCTCGTGCTTCCAAACACATGAAAACCAAGTTATTCCAGAGTGTCCACCATAAATAACTATGCATGGCATTTCAAACCATTCTAAGTAAATTCTCATGTGCTACCTTTAAAACCTTCAAAATGCTTCTCAATTTGTGTTAATGTTTCATAGCTCATGAGGAAGTATGTGGTGTTTAACTTTCAACCTTGTCATTTACTCTTGACGGACTTTCATATGGACTAGTGGCACATCCGCTTATCCAATAATTTTGCAAAAAGAGCTGGCAATGGGGTTCCCAGCCTCGATTAATCAAACTTTACTAATAATTTTCTTCACATGTTTTGCTCTGATTCATCAGTAAGAAACTTAAATTGCAAATAGACACTCCTCCATGGTATGTGATTGATGGAAGGCACCCGAGGTTTCGGTTAGCCATGGCTTGTGTAAGCAAAGGTTGGGGGGAGTGTCACCCATAATAAAACTAAAATACGTGTGTAAACAAAAGAGAAGAGGGATGATCTACCTTGCTGGTAGAGATAACGTCCTTCATGGGAGCCGCTCTTGAAAGTCCGGTTGGCGAGGTAGTTGGTGTACCCATTACCATTCGTTGACAACAACAAACACCTCTCAAAACAATTTTACTCATGTTTAAAAAATGAAAAGCTCTAGCGCATGTTAATCCCTGCTTCCCTCTGCGAAGGGTCAATCTTTTACTTTTATGTTGTTTCTCCATCCTTTCTTTGAGGACTTTCTTGAGAGCACAACTGTCATTCTTAGTATAATATGCTTGTACCAAAATGTGATTAATTGTGGTATAACTTTGATGCTTTTATCTTTGACAATCACTATTTTTAGTCTTTCTATGAACTTCAGAGGTGCCTGAGCATTTATGTTTTGCTGATCAAATATGGGCAAGCGAGATACCACTCTATCATACTCTTTTATGAACATTGCAATCCTGCTTATATACATGATTCATGATGCTTATTATTAATTGTTGGTACCTTTCCATGATTGACATAGCTATTAGATGATCTTATTTGCATGTATCTTATTATGAACTGCATAAGTGTTAGCCATAGCATGAGAATATTTACATCATATGAACAAATGTGTTCGTGAAAGTTCTTTTATCGCTCAGTTGTTAACTGAATTGCTTGAGGACAAGCAATAAGCTAAGCTTGGGGGGAGTTGATACGTCCAAAACGTATCTACTTTCCCGAACACTTTTGCTATTGTTTTGCCTCTAATTTGTGTATTTTGGATGCAACTAACACGGACTAACGCTGTTTTCAGCAGAACTGTTCTGGTGTCTCGTTTTTGTGCAGAAATCCAACTTTCAGGAAAATCCTCGGAATTTATGCGAAAGGTCCTATTTTCCCAGAATACTGACGGAGCCGAAGGGCAAGCCAGGTGGGGGCCCGAGGGCCCCACACACTAGGCCGGCGCGGCCCAGGAGGGGCCCGCGCGGCCCTAGTGTGTGGCGGCCTCGGCCGGCCCCCGACGCCCTCCTTCGGACTACTTATTGCCTTCGACCTAAAAACGCACGGGGGAGAAGTCGAAGTCGCCAGAAACCCTCCAGAACGACGCCACATCGCGAAACTCCGTCTCGGGAGCCAGAAGTCTCCGTTCTGGCACTCCGCCGGGATGGTGAATTGGAGGAGATCATCGCCACCATCACCACCGACGCCTCTCCATCGACTAGCCATGTTTCCCCCATCCATTTGTGAGTAATTCCCCCGCTGTAGGCTGAAGGGGATGGTAGGGATTGGATGAGATTTGTCATGTAATAGTGTAAGATTGTTAGGGCATAGTGCCTAGTGTCCGTAATTGGTACTTTGATGATATTGTTGCAACTTGTTATGCTTAATGCTTGTCACTAGGGCCCGAGTGCCATGATCTCAGATCTGAACATGTTATTATTTCATCATGATATTCATTGTTTATGGTCTTACCTGCAAGTTGTATACACATGTCGCTGTCCGGAACCAATGGCCCCGAAGTGACGAAATCGGGACAACCGGAGGGGATGGTAGTGATGTGAGGATCACATGTGTTCACGGAGTGTTAATGCTTTGCTCCGGTACTCTATTAAAAGGAGTACCTTAATATCCGAGTAGATTCCCTTGAGGCCCGGCTGCCACCGGCTGGTAGGACAAAAGATGTTGTGCAAGTTTCTCATTGCGAGCACGTACGACTATAATTGGAACACATGCCTATTGATTGCTTTGTACTTAGACACCGTTTTATTATTATCCGCAAATGCCCCGCTTGATTGTTACATGAGTTTCTCTCATCCATGCAACGCCCGTTATTCGTCCCCGTGCCTACGATATTTTAATCCTGCTGTTTACTATAATCACTACTCGCTGTTTGTGTTACTTCTGCTGCTGTTATTTCACTACTGCTATCGCTATAAAGCCGTCACTATCGATAAACTCTTGCGAGCAAGTCTGTTTCCAGTGCGGCTGAATTGACAACTCCGCTGTTAAGGCTTTCAAGTATTCTTTGTCTCCCCTTGTGTCGAATAAATAAATTGGGTTTTACTACCCGCGAAGACTGCTGCGATCCCCTATACTTGTGGGTTATCAGCGGGACGGTCCTTACCCGCGGCTTGGACGGGGGCGCGGGGGCCTTGGGACGGCGGCGGTGGACTCAGGCGGCGGCGGTCTGGCGCGTCGGGGTGGTCGGAGATGCGGCGGCGTCGCCGTTGGTGGCGGCACGGCGCGGCCGGGGTGGTGGCGGCGGATCCTGCTCCGCCCAGATCTGGGCCTGTTTGGGCCCTATCTGGGCTGGGCGGGCTGTAGCTCCCCCTGTCCGGCGGAGGTGCTCCCGGGATCTGGTGGTGCTGGGGCGGTGGTGGTAGGGTGGCGGCGGCGCTATGGCCGGCTAGCTGCAGCTTGGCGGTGTGGGCTTACCGGGCCAGGCGGGCGTGGTTGACCCGTGCTGCCATGTCCGGTCGGCTCCCGCGATTGCGGTGGAGGAAGTTCCCTCCCGCTTGGCTATGGTGCTGCTTCCCCCGGCCCTGCTATCTTCAGTCACCTCATCCTAGGTCCTGCATCGAGGACCACCAGGGAGACAGCGAGGATGACATCAAGACCGTGGTGGCGTGTGCTTGTGGGCGGATGGCTAGGTGGAGCACTTCGGATGAACAGGGTGGTGGTGTTGGGGGTTGGGAGAAATCCATGTTGGCTTTGCCGACACCGTCGCGGTGACGCCCGAGGGCGCCGCCTTGCCTTCCTGGAGGGCGTCGGGTGTACCCCTCACCCAATCCCCTCAGTGTACTGGGGGAAACCCTAGGATTAGTCCGGATAGCAGCGGCGTCATCGTCGTTCTCCTTGTTGAAGGTGTTGTTTGGTACGTGATACGTCTCCAACGTATCCATAATTTCTGATGTCCCATGCTTGTTTTATTACAATACTTACATGTTTTGCTTGCACTTTATGATGATTTTATGCGTTTTCCGGAACTAACCTATTAACAAGATGCCACAGTGCGGTTCTCGTTTTCTGCTGTTTTTGGTTCCGGAAAGGCTGTTCGGGCAATATTCTCGGAATTCGACGAAACGAAGACCAAACATCATAATTCACCGAGACGGACCAGGACACCGAAGGGGAGTCGAGGGGAGGCTCGGGGCCCCCACACCATAGGGTCGCGCGGGCCAGCCCCCGGCCGCACCGGCCTATGGGGAGGGCACCCTGTTGCCCCTCCCCGCGCCGCCTCTTCGCCTATATAAGCCCTTTCGACCTAAAAACGCGATACCAATTGACGAAACTCCGGAAAGACTCCGTGGGCGCCACCACCATCGCGAAACTCCAATTCGGGGGACAGAAGTCTCGTTCCGGCACCCTGCCGGGACGGGGAAGTGCCCCGGAAGCCATCTCCATCGACGCCATCGCCTCCATCATGCTCCGTGAGTAGTTCCCCCATGGACTACGGGTTCTAGTTGTAGCTAGTTGGTATTCTCTCCCCCATGTACTTCAATACAATGATCTCATGAGCTGCCTTACATGATTGAGATTCATCTGATGTAATCGGTGTTGTGTTTGTCGGGATCCGATGGATTGTTACGTTATGATTGTCTATCTACAAAGTTTGTGAAGTTACTTGTTGCTGCAATCTTGTTATGCTTAATGCTTGTCACTAGGGCCCGAGTGGCATGATCTTAGATTTGAGCTCTATACTTATTGCTTAGATTGTATCTACAAGTTGTATGCACATGTCTATGTCCGGAACCAAAGGCCCCAAAGTGACGAAATTGGGACAACTGGAGGGAAAGGCTTAGATATGAGGATCACATGTTTTCACCGAGTGTTAATGCTTTGCTCCGGTGCTCTATTAAAAGGAGTACCTTAATTTCCGAGTAGATTCCCTAGAGGCCCGGCTGCCACCTGGCTGGTAGGACAAAAGATGTTGTACAAGTTTCTCATTGCGAGCACGTATGACTATATATGGAAAACATGCCTACATGATTAATGATCTTGATATTCTGTCTTAATGCTATTTCAATCCTATCAATTGCCCGATCGTAATTTGTTCACCCAACACTTGTTATTGGAGAGTTTCCACTAGTGTAGATAGCTGGGAACCCCGGTCCATCTTTCATCATCATATACTTGTTCTACATGTCATTGGAAGTAGTATCAACTATTTTACGGTGCCATTGCTCTCATATTACTATTACCGATGCCGTGTTACTTGTTACTACTCGCTCTCATATCACCGCTACTTTCACATCACCCTCGTTACTAGTGCTTTTCCAGTGCAGCTGAATTGACAACTCGGTTGTTAAGGCTTATAAGTATTCTTTACCTCCCCTTGTGTCGAATCAATAAATTTGGGTTTTACTTCCCTCGAAGACTGCCGCGATCCCCTATACTTGTGGGTTATCAAGACCGTTTTCTGGCGCCGTTGCCGGGGAGGCATAGCTCTACTCATAAGTTCACCTGGGGAGTACACTCTACCTCTCTCTCTCTGTTTTATTTTATTTTGTTTTGCTTAGTTTACTTTTGTCTAGTTTATTTGTGCTTAGTTTATTTCTGTCTAGTATTATTTTGCTTAGTTTACTTTTGTCTAGTTTCTTTTTTTCTTGTTTTATTTACCTCATATACCCGAAAATCCATAAAAATTTGAAAAACCGAAAAATTAAAAACTGCTGTTATGGGAGAACCAACAACCTACTTGGAGCTTATAGAATATTATAATAATTATAGAGAATCAAGAACTGGTAAAGTGATGAGTGATGTGATAGAAAAATTGAATACAATTGCTAAAATCTTGCTTAAACGCCATGATATAAACTGTTGCTCTCAACGGGACGAGTAAACATCTTAAATTTCAATGTGGCTTTAGTGAGGAATTTTTAATTAAGAACTATAATCGGAATAGCTATATTCATTTTGGGTTTGAATAGGTAGAACAATTTGTCATATTTATGGGAGCCTCCGAGATAGAATCCTTCATGGTTAAAAATTATGAAACTTGTGTTGTTTGTAAGGACCTTAAAGATTATGTCTCTTCTATCCTTAATTTTTGCAATGAAAGTTACACTCGATAATCCTTATATCATTGATTATAAATAGAGACTCATTAATGCACAAGAATGCACTCACAATTTGCAGGGACTCGTGGAAGAAGAAATTGATGAACCTGAAAGCTCATTGGATGAAAAAGAGGAGGAAATTGATGAACCCGAAAGCTCATTGGATGAAAAAGAAGAGGAGAGTGATGAACAAAAGGAGGAATAATGGATTAGCTACCCATGCCAACCTTCTAATGAGAGTAACTCTTTATCTCTTACACTATTTGATTGTCCTCCATGCTTACCGAAAGAGGTTGAATGTTATGTTCCTGTGGATTCTCTTGAAATATTCCCTATGAGTAAAACTTGTGAGAATAATTATGCTACTGTTATTTATGATAATCCATGCTACTTTGATAAATCTTATGATAATGCTTTGCTTGTGCCTGATGTAGAAATGCATGGTACTAAAGAGTTTTGCGTAGCAAATGTTTATGATAAAGCTCTTG
The DNA here is from genome assembly GCF_022539505.1 of Lolium rigidum. NCBI lineage: Eukaryota > Viridiplantae > Streptophyta > Magnoliopsida > Poales > Poaceae > Lolium > Lolium rigidum. The sequence continues at coordinate 103,859,433 of NC_061513.1, forward strand.
ATGATGGTCCTATGTTACTTGATAATATTAATTGTACTACTAATGAAAATGGGATTGGAGAGGTCTTGACATTATCTATGAGTCCCATATCTCTTGAGATTGATCAACCATCTTGTTACATTATTGATAAAAGTGGGTTTGAAAGTTTTAATCCAACTATTTTTGAACTTGATAAAAATTATGTGTTTGTGAATCATGAAAAACATGCTGTATGTGATAGTTATGTTGTTGAGTTTGTTCATGAAGCTACTGAAAATTATTATGAGAGAGGAAAATATGGTTGTAGAAATTTGCATGGTACTAAAACACCTCTCTATATGCTTAAAATTTTGAAGTTACTCTTGTTTTATCTTCTTATGCTTGTCACTTTGTTCTTCATGAATTTATTTGTGTACAAGATTCCTATGCATAGGAAGTGGGTTAGACTTAAATGTGTTTTGAATTTGCTTCTTGATGCTCTCTTTTGCTTCAACTCTTATTTCTTGCGAGTGCATCATTAAAACTGCTGAGCCTATCTTAATGGCTATAAAGAAAGCACTTCTTGGGAGATAACCCATGTCTTTATTTTGCTACTGTTTTGTTGTGTTTTGGAAGAGGTTACTACTGTAGCAACCTCTCATTATCTTTATTTTATTGCAATGTTGTGCCAAGTGAAGCCTCTAATCGAAGGTTGATACTAGATTTGGATTTCTGCGCAGAAACAGATTTCTATCTGTCACGAATCTGGGATTTTTTCTCTGTAGGTAACTCAGAAAATTATGCCAATTTACGTGCGTGTTCCTCAGATATGTGCGCAACTTTCATTAGTTTTGAGTTTTCTGATTTGAGCAACGGAAGTACCTCTTTAAAATTCGTCTTTACTGGCTGTTCTGTTTTGGCAGATTCTGTCTCTGTTTTTTGCATTGTCTCTTGTGGACTTTAAGCAAGGCTTTCTAGACGTGGAGAGCTGTAGCTAATGTTTTATTGAGTACTTGCAATGTGTCACTACAGGGCCAAGGTGGATTAAAGTTTTTTGAGTACTAACCCCTCTAATGAAGTTTATGAGAAGTTTGGTGTGAAGGAAGTTTTGAAGGGTCAGGAGAGGAGGATGATATATGATCAAGAAGAGTGAAAAGTCTAAGCTTGGGGATGCCCCCGTGGTTCATCCCTGCATATTTGAAGAAGACTCAAGCGTCTAAGCTTGGGGATGCCCAAGGCATCCCCTTCTTCATCAACTTATCAGGTTCTTCTATTGAAACTATATTTTTATTCGGTCACATCTTATGTGCTTTACTTGGAGCGTCTGTGTGCTTTTATTTTTGTTTTTGTTTGAATAAGATCGGATCCTAGCAATCCTTGTTTGGGAGAGAGACACGCTCCGCTTTTTCATATGAACACTTGTTCTTCGTTTTACTTTTAATATTCAATGATAAAAGTTGGAAGCTACATCACTTATGGTTATTTGGTTGGAAACAGAAAATGCCTCATATTGTCTTGAATAATTTGACACTTGGCAATTGTTTTGAGCTCTCAAGTAGATCATGATTAAGTTTTTTTCATGTAGTTTAAACCTATTAGTGGAGAACTACTGTAGAGCTTGTTGAAATTGGTTTGCATGATTGGTCTCTCTTAAGGTCTAGATATTTTCTGGTAAAAGTGTTTGAGCAACAAGGAAGACAGTGTAGAGTATTATAATGCTTGCAATATGTTCTTATGTAAGTTTTGCTGTACCGGTTCATACTTGTGTTTGCTTCAAACAACCTTGCTAGCCAAAGCCTTGTACTGAGAGGGAATGCTTCTCGTGCATCCAAAACCTTAAGCCAACCACTATGCCATTTGTGTCCACCATACCTACCTACTACATGGTATTTCTCCGCCATTCCAAAGTAAATTGCTTGAGTGCTACCTTTAAACAATTCAAAATTTATCACCTCTGATTTGTGTCAATGTTTAATAGCTCATGAGGAAGTATGTGGTGTTTATCTTTCAATCTTGTTGGGCAACTTTCACCAATGGACTAGTGGCTTCATCCGCTTATCCAATAACTTTGCAAAAAGAGCTGGCAATGGGATTCCCAGTCCCAAATTAATTAACAAAAATAGACACTCCTCCATGGTATGTGATTGTTGGACGGCACCCGAAGGATTCGGTTAGCCATGGCTTGTGTAAGCAAAGGTTGGGGGGAGTGTCACCCATAATAAAACTAAAATAAAAAGGCACTCCTTCGTTGTATGAGATTGTTGGCAGGCACTCGAGGATTCGGTTATCCATGGTTTGTGAAAGAAAGGTTGGAAGGAGTGCCACACAAAAATAAAAATAAAATGGGAGCCGCTCTTTGAAGGTTTGTCTGGCAAGGGGGTTAGAGTGCCCACTACCATTCGTTGAAAACAACAAACACCTCTCAAAACTTTGCTTTTATGCTCTCTTTATGTTTTCAAAACCAAAGGTCTAGCACAAACATAGCAATCAATGCTTCCCTCTGCGAAGGGCCTTTCTTTTACTTTATGTTGAGTCAGTTTACCTACTTCCTTCCATCTTAGAATCAAACACTTGTGTCAACTGTGCATTGATTCTTACATACTTGCTTATTTGCATTCATTATATTACTTTGTGTTGACCATTATCCATGAGATATACATGTTGAAAGTTGAAAGCAACTGCTGAAACTTAAATCTTCCTTTGTGTTGCTTCGATGCCTTTACTTTGAATCTATTGCTTCATGAGTTAACTCTTGTGCAAGGCTTTTGATGCTTGTCTTGAAAGTACTCTTCATGAAAAGTTTTGCTATATGTTATCTATTTGTTAGCAACTATAGATCATTGCCTTGAGTCACTTCATTCATCTCATATGCTTTGTAACAGTATGATCAAGGTTATGTAAGTAGCATGTCACTACAGAAATTATTCTTTTTATCGTTTACCTACTCGAGGACGAGTAGGAACTAAGCTTGGGGATGCTGATACGTCTCCAACGTATCCATAATTTCTGATGTTCCATGCTTGTTTTATGACAATACTTACATGTTTTGCTTGCACTTTATGATGATTTTATGCGTTTTCCGGAACTTACCTATTAACAAGATGCCACGAGTGCCGGTTCCTCGTTTTCTGCTGTTTTTGGTTCCAGAAAGGCTGTTCGGGCAATATTCTCGGAATTCGACGAAACGAAGACCAAACATCATAATTCACCGAGACGGACCAGGACACCGAAGGGGACTCAGAGGGGAGGCCTGGGGCCCCCACACCATAGGGTCGCGCGGGCCAGCCCCTGGCCGCGCCGGCCTATGGGGAGGGCACCCTGTTGCCCCTCCTGCGCCGCCTCTTCGCCTATATAAGCCCTTTCGACCTAAATACGCGATACCAATTGACGAAACTCCAGAAAGACTCCAGGGGCGCCACCACCATCGCGAAACTCCAATTCGGGGGACAGAAGTCTCTGTTCCGGCACCCTGCCGGGACGGGGAAGTGCCCCCGGAAGCCATCTCCATCGACACCATCGCCTCCATCATGCTCCGTGAGTAGTTCCCCCATGGACTACGGGTTCTAGTTGTAGCTAGTTGGTATTCTCTCCCCCATGTACTTCAATACAATGATCTCATGAGCTGCCTTACATGATTGAGATTCATCTGATGTAATCGGTGTTGTGTTTGTCGGGATCCGATGGATTGTTACGTTATGATTGTCTATCTACAAAGTTTGTGAAGTTACTCGTTGCTGCAATCTTGTTATGCTTAATGCTTGTCACTAGGGCCCGAGTGGCATGATCTTAGATTTGAGCTCTATACTTATTGCTTAGATTGTATCTACAAGTTGTATGCACATGTCTATGTCCGGAACCAAAGGCCCCAAAGTGACAGAAATTGGGACAACTGGAGGGAAAGGCTTAGATATGAGGATCACATGTTTTCACCGAGTGTTAATGCTTTGCTCCGGTGCTCTATTAAAAGGAGTACCTTAATTTCCAGTAGATTCCCTAGAGGCCCGGCTGCCACCGGCTGGTAGGACAAAAGATGTTGTACAAGTTTCTCATTGCGAGCACGTATGACTATATATGGAAAACATGCCTACATGATTAATGATCTTGATATTCTGTCTTAATGCTATTTCAATCCTATCAATTGCCCGACTGTAATTTGTTCACCCAACACTTGTTATTGGAGAGTTGCCACTAGTGTAGATAGCTGGGAACCCCGGTCCATCTTTCATCATCATATACTTGTTCTACATTGTTATCACCAGAATTTGACCGGATCAGAGGTGGGCCGCGATTGAAGATGGGCTTGAAGAATATACATAGAAGAAATACATGAATCGGCCTTATATGCAAAGTTTGGGCTAGTTTGCCCGTGTATCTGTAATATAGTAGGATACGTATCGATTAGATAGAGTTTGGCTCGTGCCCGGTTGGGATTATTCCCACGTTAGAAAGTCTACGGACTATAAATATGTATCTAGGGTTTATGAAATAAACAACAACCACGTTCACCACAAACCAATCTAGGCGCATCGCCAACTCCCTTGTCTCGAGGGTTTCTTCCGGGTAAGCATCATGCTGCCTAGATCGCATCTTGCGATCTAGGCAGTACACGTTTATTCGTTGCTCATGCGTTGCCCGTACTGAAGCCTTGTTGATGGCGAGCAGCGTAGTTATCATAGATGTGTTAGGGTTAGCACTGTTTCATAGTATCATATGTTTTCGTCCGTGCAACCCTTAGACGTCTAGCCGCCCTTACACCTATCTTAGGTGTAAGGGCGGCACCCCGCTTGATCATTATTTAGTAGATCCGATCCGTTATGATTGTTCCTTGTTCTTCAAGGATTAGTTTAATATCTGCATAGTTAGGCCTTACAAACGGGTTGAAGGATCCAGTGGCGCGTAGGGTGTAGTTTGCTAGCCCTAGACAAGATGTTCCGGGGATCAACTTCATGTTGGTTTTTAGGCCTTGTTTAGGGTCGGTTTACGATCACCGTGCGTGGCCGCCAGGCTCAATCACGAGTAGGATGTTCCGATTATGTGGTGAAAACCCTAAATCGTAGTAGGTCGTTTTAGCTTTATTTTGATCAAGCAGGACCACCATCTGATCGTACACCTCGTACGGATCATGGGTGGATCGGCTCCTTGAGCCGATTCACGGGACAACCCGAGAGCCGATCGAGGCTCGTATTTAATGTTTACGTGTATGCCATGCAGGAAACTAAGCGAGGCAAATCCAACACCTTCCTGACCAGGTATAGGTCAGGTGGCACGCCCTTGCATCAGCATCGGACGTGCGTGCCGAGTCTTTGCGGGCCGTCGCTCGGAGGGACCAGGGCCAGCCGCAGTCCCGGGAGCCTCCCGGCTCTACTGTGTTGCCCGTCGCTGCTCGCCGGTGGGTTTCTGACCGCAACACATTCTGGCACGCCCGGTGGGACCGTCTTCGACATCAACTGCATCGCCGTCTACATCTGAGATGGCGGAAGGTACTCCGGTCACGTACGAGGATCTGACTGATGAGCTCAAGAAGAAGTATGACGAGGTCAAAGCTATCCTCGAAGCCGGCCTCATCGGCTCTTTTCACAGAACCCGCTCACACGGCATCAGGTGGAAAGGGTTCTCACCTGAAGGCGCGCTCGATGGAGTGGACCTGTCCGCCCCGTCGGAAGAACGCACCAGGTCTCTGCGTCAGGAGATTAACTTCATGGTAGCTCATTCGCTGCACCGCCATTCTGAGAGCCTGGTGAACACTTTGGAGCGTGTCGCTCTTCGGGTGATCCAGGAAATCATGGGGCATCAATACTCTCCGTCAGGACCAGCTCTAGGGACTCACCAAGGAGAGATGCCACTCCAGTCCCGTCCACCGCTGCCATTCGCGTTGGCAGCACCAGAAGTGCCGAATTCAGCGGCATACGCCGTTGATATGGTGGAGTGCACGTACCCTGGGAGGTGCCAGCCAAGATTCTCGTTCAACATCAACATGGTAGGACCTGGGCACCACTCTGGTAAGGACGGAGACGAGGGCAGCTGCTCTCATGGCAACGACAAAGAGGAAGCCGTTCCACGCGATCGGCTCCAACACTTCCTAAAAACCTGTGGACAAACGTGGTGAGGCCGATCCTTGGGATCGGCCCCAAAGATCTATGGAGGAACATTGCAAAACCTTCATTGAGCGATTCAATCAACATGGAGGCCGATTCCAGCAATCGGCCAAAATTATCCTCACCATACGTTCTGCCTGTGTTCAACGTCGATCTAATGGGCAACGGTTTTATGTCGGCTGATGAGCTGGAAGAAGTCAACATTGGTCCTAAGGGAGCCGATGTTCCAATTCAGTGCCTTCGCTAACTACAGAGCCGATATCCGCAGTTACCTGGCAGAATCGGCTCGGGGGGCACCTAATCAGATGAACATGTGCGATACATGTGCGGTGAAATATTGGGGGCCGATGGAAAGATCGGCCAGTAAAAAAAATCAGTACATGCAAATCATAGCCGATGCACAGACATCGACTTCAGAATGTAAAAAAGCCGATGCACGGCCGTCGACTTTAGACAAGTTCAGCAAAACATTTATCAGTTTACACAAAGAGGCCCTACTGAAGAAACGCGTTGAGAGCATGAAGGGCGTCGGCACGAATTCGATCCACCTCGGCAATCTCAGCCTCGTCGTCCTCATCTTTGCCCGTCACCAGCTGACTGCTCAGGGCACGAATTTCAGCCAGATCGTTCTTCAGATCGGCTGTGAGGCCTTTTGCCTCCTCTTGAGAGCGAGCAATGAGGGTTTGCTTGTCTTGGATAAGTTGCTTGGTCTCCCTGACCCTCTTTTCAAGGTCCTCCAGTTCCTTGCGCAGGGTCTCGAGTTCGGCACTATTGGTAGAAGTGTCAGTTTTGGCATCCAAAGCAGCTTTCTTCTCGTTGAGCCGTTGACACTTGTCTGCAATATCGGCTTTCAACGGAAGCTGGGCGCGACGAAGAATAATTCTTTGACGAGCCGACTGCACCCTTGACCTGAAGACCGACAAAGTCACAGCTGGCCAAAGCTTAACCTGCAGTGTCACCGGGAGATGGGGCTGGATGTCTTCGAGGATGCCCTTGACCGCCTCGGGGTTTTCGACCAGGGTTTCGACTAAGGAGGAGAGCAAAACCTTGAGGCGCTGGAGTGGACCATGGACCGTGCTAGGGCTTGGCTCTTCACCTGCTTTGGAAGTAGCTGGCTCGATGGAGTCGGGATCAAACGTCATCAAGCTTGAAAGGTCACAACCCTGACAGACGAACAAGGGCAGTATGAGCATGCAACAAAGAAAAGGGTAGAACCGAGAGAGTGGAGCGTACCTCTCCCAAAGAAGGTAGTGTTATCACCAGATTTTGGCTAAATCAGGAGATGGGCCGCGATCAAGATGGGCTTGGAAGATTACATGTGGAAGATCTCTGAAGCGGCCTTGCACGAAGAATTTGGGCTAGAGTGCCCGTGTATCTTTAATTATAGTAGATTGTATCGTAGAGTTTGTCTCGTGCACGGTGGGGATTATTCCCACGTTAGAAAGTCCGCTGGACTATAAATATGTATCTAGGGTTTATGGAATAAACAACAACCAACGTTCAACACAAACAAATCTCGGCGCATCGCCAACTCCTTCGTCTCGAGGGTTTCTCCGGTAAGCACCATGCTGCCTAGATCGCATCTTGCGATCTAGGCAGCACAAGCCTGCCCACGTTGTTCATGCGTTGCTCGTGCTGAAGCCTTTTTGATGGCGAGCAACCACTACTAGGGAAAAGCCTATAGGTGGAGGCAAGTTGTGCCGGCGCACCACCTTGTGCATGCGCCGGTGGAAAGGATTGCCGGCGCACCACATTTCAGCCGCGCCGGCGATGAAGGTATACTGCCGGCGCACCTCGGGGAAAGGCTCGCCGGCGCTATTTCCTGGCATGGCCCGGGCAGATTTGGGCCAGGCCCAAGAATCATTGCCGGCGCACCGGCCCAGTGGTGCGCCGGTGGAAAGTTTGCTATTGCCGGCGCACCCCTGGGCCGGTGCGCCGGCAATGATTCTTGGCCCTGGCCCGGTTGTGATATAGCCGAAAGGGGTATATGTTGCCGGCGCACCATGGTCCAGGTGCGCCGGCAATAACCTGGCAGTTATTTCAGCCACCAAACCAGCCCGGCCACTCACTCACACACTCACTACACTCCACTTCTCCACACAAACCCGAGCCTTCTCCCAACCCAGCTCATTTTTGCCCATTTCTATCCCCAATTTCACCAATTTGACCAAACAAAATCAAAATTTTTGAGCAAATCTTCCCTTCGTACATGCATCTCCCACATCCCCCTATGTAGATCTAGATCTACTATCCCGCATTGACCGCTCAATCTAGATCTAGATCTAGAAAGTCGGCTTCCATACGCCATTGTCGCGGCGCGTCGTCTCGATCTTATCGACGAATATATCAAACAAATAGGTGATTAATGAACAAATTAAGGAATGAAATCGATGTATGTTGGACATTTGAAGAAAAGCTCTCGTGTGTGGCATATATATATGTTGTGCTTGTGCTTGTGTGTGTGTTGGCGTTGAAAATGAGTTGCCAACGTTGCGCCGAAATGTTGATTCTTCAAGTTTCCGTTTCGGCACATTTCTGGGCTCCTATGTCCTACCGTGTAGGAAGGTCATGCCGAAATTTTCCGTGAAAACTACCGACGGATGCATGGTTCTAATGAATTATGTAATCTTACCATGCAGGCGATAATGGTTATCGAGATGAGTGAAAGCATCGTGATGAGATATCTGAAACACGCGATCATCGACATGTATGAAAATAACCGCACGGAGGTATTGTGTCCGTGCCGGAGATGCAAACGAGGGAAATGGTTTGACCCGTATTCAGGCAAGTTGCAGGGGCACCTGCTCACTAATGGTTTCATGCATGGACACACTCAATGGATGAGTGATGATGGCGCGGAGGTCAATGGGACGACGGCGGCAGGTGGTAAAAATGGCCCGCAAGAAGGAGGGCATCATGATACCGATGACGATGAAGAGTTTGTCGCACATGACGATAACCTTGACGACGACAATAACCTTGACGACGACGAAGAGGTGCCGCTAGCTTCGAGTCGTGCGGGACCCTCATCTTCAAGATCTGCTTCTCGAAAAGACGAAAGGCGCCAAGCGGAAATCAAAGCTTGAGCAACTCGAGATAGACTCGAATACTCCGTTGTACGACTCAGGTCGCGGGTTGGGGAGTCTCGCTTGAGAGTAGCTCTCGATGTGCTGCAGATGAAGGCGAAACACGGATGGACGGACACAAGCGTCGACGACATCCCGGAATACGTGAAAGATCTCCTTCCCGCCGGGAACACATGTCCCGGTAGTCTAGCCGAGGCCAAGAGAATCACGTGCCCTCTCGACTTACCCCACGAAAAGTATCACGCCCGCATCAACGACCGTATCATGTATCGCAAGGAGCACATGGACAAGACCAAATGTCCCGTGTGTGAAGCTGAACGGTACAAGAAAGGGAAGAAGAAAGCTCCTCGGAAAGTTGTGTGGTACTTCCCGCTCGCCCCCGGCTTCAACGGTTCTACGCGGACCGCAAGGAAGCAAAGCTCATGCGCCGGCACGCAGAAAGAAAGGAGGCAGTGTTGAATGATAAAGAGCGGATTGAGCACCCAGTGGCCGACGCACCCTTCGGATGCAAGCCGGTGGAAAGCATTAGACAATGAATTCGGAAGTTTTGGGGCAGATCCCGTAAACATCAGGTTGGGTGCGAGCACGGACGGATTCAATCCGTTCGGAAACCGGAGCAGCACACATAGCACATGGCCCGTGTTTGTATGGATCTACAACCTCCCGCCCTGGCTGTGCATGAAGAGGAAGTACATACAGATGAGTATGCTAATTCAAGGGCCGACACAGCCAGGAAACGATATCAACATGTATCTCGAACTATTAAAGGAGGAGCTTGAAACGTTGTGGGCGGAGGAAGGGGTAGATACATGGGACGCCGTCGCGGAAGAATATTTCCCTTTGAGAGCCGCGTTGATCACGACGGTGCAGGACTACCTCGGATACGGTTACATTTCGTGCCGGTGTGCCATGGACACAAGGCATGTGTCGGTGCATGGAAGAGACGATGTTTTTGCAGCTTGGTAAGGATGGCTCTTCGAAAACAGTTTACATGGGGCATCGAAGGTGGCTACGGAAGACCGACCCGTGGAGAAAGCGTGGAGATCCGTTCGATGGTACAAATGAACCCCGAGGACCTCCACGTAAGAAGAGCGGCGAAGAGATCGATACATTACTGAAAGGTTGGAAGGAGTGCCCTGCGCCGGGAAAGATTCGTCAAAAGCCTGGAGAGAAGAAGAAGAAAAAGGAAACGACGCCGCTCATTGGTGTATGGAAAAGGAGGTCCGTGTTTTGGGACTTGCCGTACTGGAAAATTCTCGATACACCTCACCGCCTTGATGTCATGCATATTACAAAGAACGTGTGCGAGAGCTTGCTTGGCACTCTTCTCAACATGCCGGACCGGACCAAAGATGGGCCGAAAGCAAGACAGGACCTGAAAGTTTTGGGCATCGTGGAAGAGCTTCGGATCCCGGCGGCCCAAGAGGGACAATCGGAGGAGGAGGCGGACGGCGGTCGAAGCGCAAAAGGATTAAGCAGCCGGACTATTACTGTCCCCCTCCCGCTTCACTTTTAGTCCGGCCGAGGTCGATCAATTTTTCAATTGCCTTCTAGGAGTCGAGTGCCCTTCGGTTACTCCGGGTAATAAGCGGATACATGGACCCCAAGAAACGAAACTTCAGCGGCATGAAGTCTCATGACTGTCACGTGATGATGACGCAGATTCTTCCGGTTGCAATCCGAGGTATAATGGATGACCATGTCCGTGCAACGCTGATCGGGCTCTGTAACTTCTTCGACGTCATAACTCGGAAGTCGATAAGCGTGAAGAAACTCGCAAGGCTCCAGGAAGAGATCGTGGTGATCCTATGTGAGATGGAGATGTACTTCCCGCCTGCATTCTTTGACGTGATGGTCCATCTGTTGGTCCATATCATGGATGATATCGTCAGTCTAGGGCCGGCATTCTTACACAACATGATGCCGTTTGAAAGAATGAATGGGGTCATTAAAGGATACGTTCGTAACAGGTCACATCCAGATGGAAGCATCGTACAGGGCTGGCTCACCGAAGAGTGCATCTCTTTCTCACGAATTATCTAGACATCGAGGACCCCGTTGGTTTGCCTCAAAACAAGTACCTCCGTAGGTTCGAGGGAGTAGGCCACAAAAATGGAAGGAAGGAACCGCACGTGCACATGTCCGGTCGGAGTTCCGACTTTGACAGGGCCAACTTAGTAGCGCTACAACACATTGACTTGATCGATCCTTGGTTGAAAGAGCACAAAACCATGATAGAGAACAAGTGGCAAGCCGATGATGACGGAAGCAGAAATATACAGAGAGCACAACTCCTCTTTCGCGCGCTGGTTCAAAGACCACATTGTTGCTAATCCCCCACCAATGGATTCTGACAAGGATAAACTAGTATTGGCCTTGTCACATGGCCCCGCGCCCAACATCATGACTTACCAAGCGTACGATATCAACGGGTACACATTCTACACGGAAGAAAAAGACAAGAACAGTGTTTACCGTAACTCGGGGGTAACGATGGATTCCTGGACGGGTGACGTAAAGACTAGATACTACGGAAGAATCGAGGAAATCTGGGAGCTTAGCTACGCTGGGGAGAAAGTGCCGATGTTCCGTATCGGATGGGCTAAGAGCGTCGAAAAGAAGACCGGTATTTCACCACCATGTTTCTACCCGAAGCCAACAAATCAAAGTCCACGAACGCCACCGCGCAGAATGAGCCATGGGTACCGGCGGAACACGTGCACCAATGCTTCTTCATAACCGACCCATCCGGGCCTAGCCGTGTTATCGTGAGGAGAGGCAAGAGGACCATCGTCGGAATGGATGGAGTCGCCAACGAGGAAGACTTCGAAGGACAAGTCGGAGACCCAATGATGGAAGAATCCGAGGACGAAGACACAACATACACCACAAGAAGAAGCAGGACCACGCTACCGAGGTCGGTCGACCCTTCAAAAGAAGAAGTCACGACACGGGGCTAAATTATTCAACGACGAGCAAGAAAAGCAAGAAGAAAGCGAAACACTCTTCTCAATCGATGATGTAAAACTTTATTTGCAATGTATAACTCATATTTTGTGTAATTCATAACTACTCATATTGTCATGGCCAATATTTTATGTATGACTAATTAATATTGTGTTGGTCAATATTTTATGCATGCATATATTTTGTGAAACACTCTTCATGTTTTTTACATAACTCATGCATATTGCTTTGTTATTATCTTGAAAAGTTAAGAAAAAACAGTATACGAGAAAGAGAAAAGAAATAAATAAATAAAAATAGTATAGGATTTTGTAATGCAATATTTTATGTATGACTAATTAATATTGTGTTGGTCAATATTTTATGCATGCATATATTTTGTGAAACACTCTTCATGTTTTTTACATAACTCATGCATATTGCTTTGTTATTATCTTGAAAAGTTAAGAAAAAACAGTATACAGTAAAGAGAAAAGAAATAAATAAATAAAAATAGTTATGGTGAAAGCTAGCTACTGTAATTTATGTGGTGATGGTTATGGTGATGGCATGGTTATGGAGATGGTTATGGTTATGGTTATGGCATTTCTATGTTTGCATTTCTGTTACAGGGATTGAGTTGCTATTGAGTGCCGGAATGTCGATTCATTTCCGTTCCGGCAATTCTAGCACTCGGCATGACCAATTTTTAGCAAAGGTCATGCCGAATTTTTCCGTGAATTCTAACTCTTTTTCGTCTTCTATTAGTGCAAGCCACCATGTCGTCTCAAGAAGAGTTAGAGGAGCACTACAATAGGCACTTCTTTAGGACGGAGGAGGATGCCGAGGCCGCCGGTGTTGGCGGCGACGAGGACCATGAGATGGAGGATGCCGCCGGGGGTAGTGCCGACGAGCCGAGCGGCAACGAGGCAAGCGCCGCCGCCGGGGGTAGTACCTACGAGCCTAGCGGCGATGAGGCAACCGGCGCCGCCGGGGTGGCGGCGAGACAAGCGGCGACGATCCTAGCGCCGCCGCCGGGAGTAGTGGCACCGGGACAAGTGGAGCCAAGAGGCCGCGGAAGGCAAGGCGCCAAAACACGGTCGGCACCGGCAGAGACACGATCACAGAGGTGGACCCCGCCGGTGGTTTGCCGGTGTTGCCTAAGGATGTTGCCAAGGGGTACGGCAACCAACCGGCATGTATCCTCCGAGAGGTCGTCAATCTCAACGAGACGGACCTCCGAGCTGAGAGCAAAGCGCCTTTGCGAGCCCAGCTCATTGCGAGGTTGCACGCACGATACAAGTTCCTAGGCGACTACGCCTCCAGTCATCAAACCAACAACATTGTGAACTCACAAGCCCTCCCGAAGTTCACCAAACACCTCAGCAGCTATAAGTACATGGTGCGGAGGCTGATTGCCGAGGGCAAAGGTTTCGAAGAGGTCCACTCCGCCTTTCCGCATGTCACCCGTGCGGACTTTGATGCTTTTGTGGCCAATGAAGAGCTACAAGCAACCAAGAATCGCAAGTTGTGGGGGAAGGAAATGCGGGAGCTTAACATCGGCAACCACAACCTTGGGAGCCGTGGGTACGAGGGAAAGGAGCCCTATTGGGCGAAGGAGGACGAGGCGTATGTAAATGCCGGCATTGAGAACCCCTGGCTCAAGTACAAGGACCCGCTTGAAAGAAGATTCATCAGGTCCCGGTACCATAAGAAGAAACTAACCGGGGAACTTGTCACGGACCCGAAGGTCGTAACCGACATAATTTGGTTCACGAACGACCGTAAGGTCCTGGCGTTGGAGAAAAACTGGTAAGCAATTTACCGGTTTTATTAGATCAAGTATCGTTCATATAATAGTAGCAACATTTCTAAATGGTTCGCGTTTCTTCCGCAGGAAGAAGAAAGACAAAGACTTTCTCAAGCCTCCCAAGGTGACGAAGGCTCCTCGTCCCGAGCGTCGACGGGCAGGGTAGCTCGGGACAAGCCTCTCGTACGGGCGCTAAACATCGTTAATGAGCATTCACCGACGAGAAGGCCGCATAGAGGCCGTGTGGCTGGCGCCGGTACAGGCTACAAGCATGGTCACTATGGCTTGTCGTCTCGCGGCCGATAAAAATGCGCGTAATGAGAGGAAGCAGCGGGAGGCGGAGGAAATGAGGGAGTCAATCCTAGCCCAAGTCCAAGCTGGTTTGGTACCGCAACCGGTACCGCAACTCAAAGCTACACTCGTACCTGAAGTCAAAGCTGAAGTCGCCGCCGGAGTCCAAGCAGATTTCAACGCTATGCAAGCGTGGTATGAGGGTGGCAAACAAGGCCCCCCCCGAAAATGCAAGTGGTTAGCTTCAACGGCAGCAACTCGATGGTGCCGCCGTCCGCCGGCAATGACAATGTTATAATGGAGACTCCTCCGGCCGCCGGCAATGTCGCCGGTGCTAGGGATTCACCGTCCATGCCGGGTAGCAGCCCCTCCGTCACTTGCACGCCCGCCGCCGCATGTGCTGGCCCGTCGACATTAGCCGAGCTCAACGCCCTCACGGTAATTAACTAATGTGTACATCAAGTTAATATATTAGTTTCGTCATCCTTGCCCTCTCTCTAACGCCATACACATGTTCTCGCAGGCGCTCTCGACGCCATGCACCTTTTTGATGAGAGTAAACGACGAACTCAAAGACGTCGCGAGGGGGTCCATCATTCGGCCCCTGGATAAGAAGTGGCACACACGAGATATGGCGGATGACGTTTACCGGGTTGAAGTGGATCGGGCGTTACCGGGCTATGAGGATTTGTTTCCTCCTAATCAACCGCATGGTGCCGATGACGATAGCCCGTTGAATCTGGCCTCACTGAAGGGTTGGGTACTGCTATGGCCGAAGACCCTAATTCGGATCAACACCTACTCGGGGTCGACGGCAAGCAAAGACAAGCACCTTGCGGCGCCACATGTCAGCGTCCCTCCACGACAGCCAGCCGGCGCCCGTGGTCATCGCCCCACCAGAACGGCCAGCTGCGCCAGAGGTCAGCGCCCCACCACAACAGCCAGCTGCGCCAGAGGCCGAGGAATATGAACGTGACAACTTCCAATGGGATATTCCTACGTCTTCACAAGTTGTCCATGAGGATGCGCCGGGCTTCAAATATGTGTGCTCCAAGAAGCCGTTCGATTCTCAAGAAACGGCCGATGAGGAGGAAAATCCCGAGGAGGTCGCCACCGCCGCCGTCAAAAATATGTTGAGCCCAAACACACTCCGTGCTACGGCCACTACGGCGATGGATGGTCCAGCACTACAACCCAAGAAGAGGAAGAGGGCAAATAAGAAGGACGCCCAAGACAAGGCGGCGGCGGCCAAATCCAAGGACAAGGTCCCACTCCTTGACAAGTTGCCAAACAATTGGCGACCTCCGCATCACTTGGGTCAACCGATGCTGCCGGAGCATGTCGTGAAGAAACTCACCCCGGATATGAGGAGCTTGCATGAGACTGTCTTGCATGTGGAGAACCTTCTTCTCAAATCAAAAGATCCTGGTTACCCTCTCTTCGTGGCGAAGGTGCCAACTGGCATGAACTTCGTCGAGAAGTACCCCGCGGACTTGTGCTTCATCCGGTTCAACGACATCTTCAGCATCTATCGCATGCAAGCGCTCCACTTTAGTGTGGTTCGCCTAGTTGCTCTTAGCATGTCTTCCCAGATTGTTAAGGAGGGGACGCCGACCATCGCGATCATGGACCCCTTCTATATGCGGGAGAGCATCATCTCGCAACCCCGGGGATCGCGCGATTGCCACCCAGCAGGTCGAGGATTTCATGCCGGCGAACATTAAGAAGGGCGCCATTCTCATCCCTTACTTCCCCGAGTAAGTAATCACTCGCTAGTCCCCCATCACCATTCTATCCTATATCTCCATTTGCATTTCCAAAGGTTAATCCGTGTGTTTTCCGCAGAGACAAGTTCTGCACCCTCATCGTCGTGCACCCGCAACACTCGCATGCAGTCTATCTCGACTCGGGTAGGGACCGCAAGAAAGACTACTCCCACATCAGGGCCCTTCTCAATGATGCTCTCACCGGCTTCGCCAACAAGGCAGGCCCCCTCAAAGTAGAGAGGAAATCCCGAGGAGGCTTCGTCTTAACCCACACAACCAACTTCCCCGCCTCGGGCAGTCGACGCCCGACAATGGGATGGACGCGTGGTACGCCATCCTTCGGATGCAGGAGTACATAAAGTACGCAGATGACATGTTGCTGCCGGATAATCTCGAAACAGGTTTGCAAACATGGCGGATGTCCCCGATAGAGAGATTAGAAAGAACTCGGGGTCGCATCCAGCAGTTCATTTGCACGATAATCCCGCAGGATGTCAACAATAGGTCCGGCGAGTTCTTCTACGGCTATGGTCTACCACCTAATGACGAGATAGACCTCCGCTTGGAGATGTCGCGTGATGAGAGGCCGTTCAACTCGCTTGAGGGCTGCCGTCCATTCCCCCTAGGCGTACAACCTGATCCTACGACGGGAACACTTGCTAAAGCTTGAACGATATGTCCTTGAACTTCCGTACTCGTAATAATTGTTATATATTCCCATAGAATCGACTAGTTGCTTCTATTTAGTTGTATGAATGTGCATGTGAACATGTGTCTGTAGTTTCATTTACTTTGCTATATATTTCAAGATTATGGCGTACATAGCTTAATAATTATTTGCATTTACTCGACCACTACTTGCCTCGTATTTGGAGTTCGCCGATGATTAGAATGTTCGGTCAATCGTACACTCGGGGTGGAGCCAGTGAGCCTTGGTGCGACGGCCACAAGTATCAATCTATTGTGCATCCTACCTAGCCTCACTGACTCCATCCCTGGATGTTAATATTTGTTTCGACCGACAAAGTATGAGGCACGCTATTTAATTCGTACTACTTATCTTCTATTTGAGTTCGCACTTCTTAATTGCATTGGCCGATGATTAAAATGTTCGGTCACTTGTACACTCCGGGGTGGGGCCAGTGAGGCTTGGTGTGAAGGCCACAAATATCAATCTATTGTGCATCCTACCTAGCCTCACTGACCCCATCCCCGTATGTTATTATTTATTTCGACCAACAAAGTATGAGGCACATGCTATTTAGTTCATACTACTTGTCTCTTATTTGAGTTGGCACTTGTTCATTGCATTGGTACTAACGTTTTACTTGTCTTGTGAATGGAGATGCCGACGACATATGTCGTGTACAAGGGGAGGGTTCCTGGAGTCTACGACGACTGGGAGGACTATCGGAGACAGGTGCACCGTTTCAGCGGCAACAGCTACAAGGGATACCCCACTAGGGTGGAGGCGGAAGGAAGATACGCCCGTTATCTAGCGGGAGAGATGAGGGACATGAGGAGGAACCGGATGAAGACCATGGCCTTCGTGATGATGGTCATGACCATGTTGGTCATGTTCTATGTGATTCTAGTTTAGGTTAGGACCTACATTGTGAGGTGTATGACGATACTTGTGACGACTATGTACCAAGACTTCTAACTTTGTGAAACTTCGTCGTTCGGTGTTGCATATGCACATGTGTTGTATGAATCAACACATTCCGAAACGAGACTTGCGTATTTGTGTACCGATACCGAAATGAAACTTGGCTCTCTATGTGCTTCTCATATTGCATGTAATACCGTATAAATATGAACTGCGTTGTAAATATATACTGCTGTCAAAATTGTATTGTAATATGCTGGAAAAAAGTGGAAAAAAGAATTTTCGAATTAATTGCCGGCGCACCTAAATGAAACATTGCCGGCGCACGTAGCATGCGCCGATGCTGGAAGCACTACTGCCGGCGCACCTGGTAGTGCGCCGGTGGAATAGATCTTTGCCGGCGAAGCAGTGGTGGTGCGCCGGCAGTAGCTGAGATATCGCCGGCGCACTACCTGGTGCGCCGGCAGTGTCCGTTTATCACCGGCGCGTTCGCACCGGCGGGCTCGCGGTGCGCCGGCAATGGGGGTTTTAGGTGCGCCGGCAATGGGCATTTCCCTAGTAGTGAACGTAGTTATCTTAGATGTGTTAGGGTTAGCATTGTTCTTCGAATTACATGCTTTCGTTATGCAACCCTTGCACATCTAGCCGCCCTTACACCTATCTCAGGTGTAGGGGCGGCACCCGCTTGATCATAGTTTAGTAGATCTGATCCGTTACGGTTGCTCCTTGTTCATCAAGGATTAGTTTAATATCCGCGATAGTTAGGCCCTACAAAGGGTTGGAGGATCCAGCGGCGTGTAGGGTGACGTTTGCTAGCCCTAGAAAGGATGTTCCGGGGATCAACCTCGTGTTGGTTTTTAGGCCCTGTCTAGGATCGGCTTACGGTCACCGTGCGCGAGCGCGAGGCCCAATCGTGAGTAGGATGATCCGATTATGCGGTGAAAACCCTAAATCGTCGTAGATCTAATTAGCTTTATCTTGATCAAGCAGGACCACCATATATTTGGACACCTCGTTCGAATCATGGGTGGATCGGCTCTTTGAGCCGATTCACGAGATAACTCGAGAACCGATCGAGGCTCGTATTTAATGTTTACGTGTATGCCATGCGAGAAACTAAGCGAGGCATCATCCACACCTTCCTGACCAGGTATAGGTCAGGTGGCACGCCCTTGCGATAGCATCGGACGTGTGACCAGGAGGCTTTGCGGGCTGTCGCTCTGAGGGACTGGGGCCAGCCGCAGCCCTAGTTGTTCCCGGCTCTACTGTGTTGCCCGTCTCTGCCCGCCAGGGGGTTTCTGACGTCAACACATTCTGGCACGCCCGGTGGGACAACCTTCGATATTCACCACATCGCCATCTACATCCGAGATGGCGGAAAACACTCCGGCCAAGTACAAGGATCTGCCTGACGAACTCAAGAAGAAGCACGACGAGATCAAGGCAATCCTCGAAGCCGAACTCATCGGCTCCTCTGAGAAGACCCGTTCGCACGGTATCAAGCTCAATGGAAACTCACGTCCGTTGCCTGGCGTCAACATGGTGGATCTCAGCCACTCCATATACCAGCCAGAGTTCTCCTTTGGTGTCAACATGGCAGGGCTTGCAAGCCGCCATGGCAAAGATGAAGCAGAAAGCAGCCACTCCCGTGGCAAGGATAAAGAGGAGGCCGATCCACGCGACCGGCCCCAAGAGGATGACAGACGGTACCTGACAGAGGAGGAAGTGAGAAGCGTGCGGTATCAACGTCCACTCTCCGTGCATCTCCTCAACAAATATGAGCAACAGTACGACCGACGTCGGCGCTACGGCGTAGATGATGAGAGAATTTGTCGGTCTGATGCAGAGGACAGGAGGTACCGTCGGCGTGATAGAAACAACGGCGGGTACAATCGTCACGCTGAAGGGAGGTCAAGGGAGCAGGATGACATGGATAGGCACTAGGACTGTCCGTTCTTCAAACATTGCTGGGACTCAGGAATGAGCCGATTGCCAACAATCGAGAACTGCCCAGAATGCAAACAAAGGAAGAAGGATGCAGCTAACGTATCCGTGTTCAAGCGTCTAGGGCCTCTCCCGCCTCGGAACAAGCATGCTGAGTCCGCTCGGGTAGAAGATCTCGAGGAACTAGAGGACGATGATGAAGAAGACAAGTATCATCGTCCCAGGTGGTGCCCTGATGGGCTCAGCCGTTCCCAAAAGCGAAGGGTTCAGCGTCTACGCGGGTTGGAAGAAGCTGAAAGATTGTACCGCACACGGCGAGGAAGGCACGGCCTGATTTGGCCGCCAAAATTCAGCGAACCCTGGACGAAGAAGGTCGGCCACAAAGGAAAGAGTGGCGCCCCAAGCAGAGGAAAGCCAATGATGATACATCGGCTGGCACAAACATGGTCTTCATTCTTCCAACGGAGTTTAGCGCTCCAAGATTATATGAAGCACCTGTGGTGCAATTGGACTGCGGCCCACGGCCGGTCATCTTTGAGAAGCCACAAGAAAGGGGTTACAGGCATCTAAAGGCCCTGTACTTGAGAGGTTACATCGATGGGCAGCCTGTCAACAAGATGTTGGTAGACACCGGAGCGGCAGTTAATATCATGCCATCCTCCATGCTACGTCGGTTGGGACGTTCCAGCTCGGATCTGATCAAGACCAATGTGACACTGAGCGATTTCAACGGCCAAGCATCTGACGCACAAGGTGTGCTGAATGTGGATCTAACCGTAGGAAGGAAAACCGTCCCTACGGCGTTCTTTATTGTCGACAGCAAGAGTACCTACGCTGTCCTACTAGGGAGAGATTGGATCCACGCCAACTGTTGCATTCCATCCACGATGCACCAATGCCTAATACAGTGGGATAGAGATGAAGTAGAAGTCGTCCACGCAGATGATTCAGTCGAGGTTTCAACAGCCGGCATGGACGTTTGGGAGACATCAGGCCAAGAGCCGCTCTCAGGCATCAATTTGGACGACTGCGAGCGCATCGACGTGACAAAGAACGGGGGTAGGCTAGTTTTATCCACCGGCCTGACCGTGTAACAAAGCAAACGTCGATGGACGAACGTGGCGAGGCTAATCCTTGTGATCGGCCCCAAAAAATTTATGAAGGGACATTACAAAACCTTCACCGAGCAAGCAACGTGGAGGCCGATTCCAGCAATCGGCCGAAATTATCCTCACCATCCACTCTGCCTGGGTTCAACATGTAATCCAACAGAGCCGATACCATCAATTCTCTTGACAGAATCGGCTCGGGGGCACCCAGGTGGGTAAAACACGAGGATATGCAGTGGAAGCGTCTCATCCTTTGGTGATGGGTATTAAAGTATGGGGGCCGATACATAAATCGGCCGAAAAACTCGAAATTTTTTAAGCACAGCCGATGCAGCGGACATCGACTTGCGGATAAACAACCGATGCATGGTCATCGACTCAAGAGGCTCAGCAGTGCCAGTAGAAGCGTCAGTTTTGGTGACCAGATGCAGAGGCTAATGTTTGTCCGCAATATCAGCTGGAACAAGTCTGAGGGATCACAACCCTGACCAACAACAAGAGCAGCATGGACGTGTAGATCAGGTTAAGGGTGAGCCCACGAAGGGAGCATATCTCTTCTAGGACTATGAGAATAGCCGATGACGAAGCAATCGGCTGTGGCGTGTCTGCCTGGGGGCTTGGCCAAGGTGGCGACTTGATAGCTGTCACTTTCAGAGGTTGTTACGTCCAAGGTGTTGGAGGGCATCAGAAATTCAAAACATCCTCACCGGAAGTTGCAACAGCCTGCCAAAGGTGATGAGCCGATCTGGTCAGCAAGGCGCAAGAATTGAACTGAAGAAGCTCGGGGGGCAGCTCACCCTGAGGGTTCTCTGCTCTTGGGGGCCGATCCTGTTGGGATCGGCTGGCCCTGCTCTACAAGTTGGAAACCAAGGATCGCTGAGTTGGTCGGCTCACTGCTGTCCTCACTCTGACTGAGGCTCGGGGGGCAGTTTGCCCTGAAGGATCCTTTGCTATAGGGAGCCGATGTTTGCTGAAATCGGCTGGCTCTGCATCTCAATTTTATTTTACGAGATGGTTGCTGCAAGAAAACAGAGCAGGATTATAAACATCATTGCAGACTACCACAAGGGAATTTGTGGACAAACGATGCCTGTTCTGCAGAGGTGGCAGCTTCAACATTTGAGTTGACCCAGCAACAGTCCTGGGGCTCTCCTGAAAGCAAAGAGGATCTGGAAGAGAGGGATGCGGCAGAAGAATGTCTGAAATTTAAAAGATAATAAGGAGATTGGACGTTATTTCAGGAGTTTTGCCGCTAAGTTTAACATTCCATTCGGTTGGATCTGCATTTACAAGATCTAGGGGTTGCACGATTATGGCTTGGCCTTGTTCGACCGGGAGTTTGGGTCCGGATGGATCTATCTTGAAATTTATCGTGAGAGACCGATGCGCTGCCATCGGCTCATTGGGCATTGATCGAATTGACAATCGGCAGAATCAGTACGAAGGACGATCGGCTAAATTATTATAAAGGAAATCGGCAAAATCAAATTGGGGAATTTCTTCATTGATAAACCAGATTTCTTACATAGAAGAGCTGATTGCTCTCAAAAGGGAGTACTAAGGGGATACATTGCCCCGTCTACTACTGCTGATCCTATGCTAAGGGTCCTATCTACGGGCCGTCGCTGCCCTCGTCATCACCCTCGCCGCTGCTGTCGGCGCTGCTCCCGGCGGGCTCGTCGTCGCTGCTGTAGCGGCCACCGGCGGG
The DNA here is from genome assembly GCF_022539505.1 of Lolium rigidum. NCBI lineage: Eukaryota > Viridiplantae > Streptophyta > Magnoliopsida > Poales > Poaceae > Lolium > Lolium rigidum. Next base: position 103,881,755 of record NC_061513.1, read on the forward strand.
ACCTTCGTTGTCCTCATCCTCCTCGTCGTCGTCGTCGTCGCTGTCGAAATCACTAAGATTCCCTGGCCAGGGGCAGTGGCGCTTGGCCGGCGGCTCGTCGGAGGGGCTGTCGTCGTCGTCCTCCTCCTCTTCTTCCTCCTCCTTCACCTCCTCGGAGGAGGTGAAGTCATCCCGAGAGAAGCGATCGTCATCGCTCTCCTCCTCCGATTCCCCGTCGGCAAGGAAGCGGAGGTCGCTCTCCCCGTCCGTCGAGGACTTGTCGTCCTCGGACCGAGATGGAGAAGTCATGGTCGGCTCCTCCCCCGCCTCTATGGCGCGGCGGGTGTTGGCCGCATGGACCTCTTGTGGGTTCGGTTCTGGCGTCGGCTCGTGGGAGGAAGAGGACTCGAGGGAAAGTCCCGATGAGGCGGAGGAAGAAGAAGACATGGTGCGCAGAAGGGCTTTTGGAGTGCTAATGCGGGAAGGATGAGGAGAAGAACTGTTCGGTACGGTTGGATAAAAGAAGTGGGGATTTAATGTCCGAACGGTTTTCGAGGAAGTGGTGCCAAAAAACTGTCAAATCGTGCAGAGAAGTTGGGAAGGCAAGTTGTCATGATGGAAATACTTGCGACGGTTCTGCTCGCCACGACATGACCCCTCGGAGGAAAAACAGAGTGGTTTGGAAATTATCATTACCAAAACCAGGGGGCATGTGTTATCACCAGATTTTGGCTAAATCAGGAGATGGGCCGCGATCAAGATGGGCTTGGAAGATTACATGTGGAAGATCTCTGAAGCGGCCTTGCACGAAGAATTTGGGCTAGAGTGCCCGTGTATCTTTAATTATAGTAGATTGTATCGTAGAGTTTGTCTCGTGCACGGTGGGGATTATTCCCACGTTAGAAAGTCCGCTGGACTATAAATATGTATCTAGGGTTTATGGAATAAACAACAACCAACGTTCAACACAAACAAATCTCGGCGCATCGCCAACTCCTTCGTCTCGAGGGTTTCTCCGGTAAGCACCATGCTGCCTAGATCGCATCTTGCGATCTAGGCGGCCTAAGCCTGCCCACGTTGTTCATGCGTTGCTCGTCGTTGAAGCCTTTTTGATGGCGAGCAACGTAGTTATCTTAGATGTGTTAGGGTTAGCATTGTTCTTCGAATTACATGCTTTCGTTATGCAACCCTTCCACATCTAGCCGCCCTTACACCTGTCTCAGGTGTAGGGGCGGCACCCCGCTTGATCATAGTTTAGTAGATCTGATCCGTTACGGTTGCTCCTTGTTCATCAAGGATTAGTTTAATATCCGCGATAGTTAGGCCCTACAAAGGGTTGGAGGATCCAGCGGCGTGTAGGGTGACGTTTGCTAGCCCTAGAAAGGATGTTCCGGGGATCAACCTCGTGTTGGTTTTTAGACCCTGTCTAGGATCGGCTTACGGTCACCGTGCGCGAGCGCGAGGCCCAATCGTGAGTAGGATGATCCGATTATGCGGTGAAAACCCTAAATCGTCGTAGATCTAATTAGCTTTATCTTGATCAAGCAGGACCACCATATATTTGGACACCTCGTTCGAATCATGGGTGGATCGGCTCTTTGAGCCGATTCACGAGATAACTCGAGAGCCGATCGAGGCTCGTATTTAATGTTTACGTGTATGCCATGCGAGGAAACTAAGCGAGGCATCATCCACACCTTCCCGACCAGGTATAGGTCAGGTGGCACGCCCTTGCGATAGCATCGGACGTGTGACCGGGGAGGCTTTGCGGGCCGTCGCTCTGAGGGACTGGGGCCAGCCGCAGCCCTAGTTGTTCCCGGCTCTACTGTGTTGCCCGTCTCTGCCCGCCAGGGGGTTTCTGACGTCAACAGGTAGAGCAGCCGATGTTGTGACAATCGGCTTTTCGGTGGACTTGGCCAGGTTAGCCACTTGGTCAGCCACGCTCGTCGAGGTGGTTAGGTCCAGCGTGGCGGATGGCATCGGTACCTCTTCAACGTCCCCGCTAGAGGTCCCATCAGTCTGCAAAAGAAATGGTGAGCCAATCCAATCGGCAGCGGGACGGTATGGAATAGGAGCTGTTGAAGTAATTACATTTGAAACCTCCTGGCTTGGCGAGGAAACTCGTGGGTCTTTGCGGGCCCTTTTGACGCATCGACGCTTCACGCGTGACCCTATTTTGATCGGAGCTTGAGGGTCAGCAGGCTCGGGAGTCGACCTTTTTCTAGAAGCCGACGCTGGCGAGTCCGTCTGGCTCTGTGTGGTGGATCTCCCAGAATCGCCCGGGGTGGAGTCCCTTGGGCTGGACTGTGCTTCCTCGCTGGAGTTCTCTTCGGTGGAAGTCCGAAAGAAGAGGTACAACCATGTTACGAAGGCGGGAAGGCGGGAAGGCGGATGAATTTGGTCGAGGCACGAGTCAGCTTACATGCAAGCTTGCTTGGGCAGAAGCTTTGCGCTTCAGGGTCTTTCTGGCAGCTACTTTCCTCACTGCATTCCTCACCTGGGTTGAGGCTCGGGGGGCAACGGGCCCCGAAGGTGCTTTATTTTTGGGGGCCGATTTCGGTGAAATCAGCTGGCTCTGCATCATGACCTTCTTCAAGGGGGGCGAGCTCTGGCAGAAGAGAACCACCGGGGCTGGTGGAAGGAACTTGAAGGGGGAGCCGTCGGCTTGCGTGGGCTCTGGGCCATCCTGTTGCTGCCAAGAAATAGAGTCAGGTTACGGACAATCATCATGAGCCATTGCGAGTGATTTATGTGGAATGGTACCTGGTGTGCAGGAACGTCATAATCGGCATCAAGTTGCTTCAGCAATGGTCCTAGAGCTCTTACGAAGGCGTGGGTCTTCCACATGGACCACCAAGTCTCGAAACCATCGGTAGTGGTGGTGAAACAGAGGTTATGAGGAATTGGAATGGCCAGAGCGTCAAAGAAGGTATATCACCTTTGGCCAGTAAGAATGTCAGGCAGTTCAGCTCTGCTTGCTGTCAGGTGGTGGAGAAAGAAGTGTGGGGGCACTTTCCCAAGACCAAGCTCCGGGCTACCACCACCGGTTGGTAAGACTCATAACCAGGCTTGATGATCCTGTTTGAGGTACTCATACCAACTGGGAGAAAGAAAGGACGGATCATGATAGAGTACAAGTGCCGGGTGCTGGCGTCATCGGCAAGGCTGTCTAATCGGAAGGAGACTGGGTTCTCAAAGTTTTCCGATCCAGTATAGGGAAAGAACAGGGGGTTGTCCAGGCCTTGGAAGAAAATCTTGAACCACTCTGCTGCTTCCTTGGGGATCAACCTACTGCCTGGGAGACTGTACAGGGCTTGACCATAGCTAGTGCATCGGATATCCTTCCCATTTGCGTCTGGGAAGGTGCAGGTGGCCAGAGGGGGGAAGTTTGGGATCTGGTTTTGGAAGTACAGCTGAGCCCATAACTGAATAAACCACCAGGGGCCCCCTGTTTTAACTGTCTTTTGGGAGAACAGTTTGACGGACATCAGTTGAAGAGATCGATAGACCTCTCCAAGGAGCAGTTTTCCGAGGCCAAGGTGAGTACCTTTGGCGAGCTCGTAGGCCAGGGAAAGGTAATTCTTGGTTGGGGCAAGTGAAGGACCACAAAATATGAAGTGTTCCAGCCAGAAGTTCAAGAAGGCCGTGTGCTCTCTTTTTGTCACAGGGCCTTTGGTTTTCATATAACGCCTGAGGTAGGCGCCCCAGCTTGTACACTCTGTTTTAGAGGAAAGGGTGAAAGGGACCTTTGGCAATTTAAAGGCAGAGGGGCTTGGGGATGCAATGTCCGAGGCACTGTGATCATGGCCACGTCCAGCGCGAGTTGGCATCATGGGGCCATGGCCGAACATGAAGCAATTCAGTGCATCAGACCAAAAGTAGCCGATGGTTTTCAGGATGTTCTCATTCTTTTCAAGAGGAGATAGTGATAATGATAAGGCATCGGCTATCCCTATCGCGTCCCAGGAAGCATAGTGTGTTTTAGACACTCTACTTTACCATGCCACCCAACCTTCGGGAGGACTAGGCCAGGCTCGCAGGCAGTCGGCCCGGGAAGTCAGATCTAAATTCTGATTCATGAAGGGGATTCTATTGGCCTCGCATGAGATTAGGTGAGCGGGACTCTCGGAAGAACGGGGGCCAAGACACATAGAGTTTGGGAGAGAAGGGTGCGGCAGCAGGATGTCTGAAACCTAAAATTGATAACGGAATAGGACAATAATTCAGGTGTTTGCTGTTTACTCCTAACATTGATTCGAATGGCGAGGAGGCGGTTGAGGATTACCTTCGGACCGGAGACCATGGCGTTGGCGTTGGATGATTCCGCCATTTGAGGCGCTGAGGAATTGGGACGGCGTGGCTGAGATATGAGATTCGTGGAGCTGCTTGGGCGGCGATTTGGGGATCTGAGTTTGCTTTCTCAGACGGAGGTCGCAGGTTACCGTTTGGGGGAGCAATTAGGTCGGCCTTGCTCTTGTTTTATCGTAGAGGCTGATGTGATGCCATCGGCTCTTTCGGGGAGTGTTTGACTTCGACTATCGGTAAAATTAAATGGAAGCACTCCTTCATTAATAAGAGGGGTTTTTAGATTGGTGATGAAATCAAGGAGGCAAGACGCCACGACATGACCCGACGAATGAAAAGAAGAGTGATTTTGGAATTGTCATTTCCAAAACCAGGGGGGCATGTGTTATCACCAGAATTTGACCGGATCAGAGGTGGGCCGCGATTGAAGATGGGCTTGAAGAATATACATAGAAGAAATACATGAATCGTCCTTATATGCAAAGTTTGGGCTAGTTTGCCCGTGTATCTGTAATATAGTAGGATACGTATCGATTAGATAGAGTTTGGCTCGTGCCCGGTTGGGATTATTCCCACGTTAGAAAGTCTACGGACTATAAATATGTATCTAGGGTTTATGAAATAAACAACAACCACGTTCACCACAAACCAATCTAGGCGCATCGCCAACTCCCTTGTCTCGAGGGTTTCTTCCGGGTAAGCATCATGCTGCCTAGATCGCATCTTGCGATCTAGGCGATACACGTTTATTCGTTGCTCATGCGTTGCCCGTGCTGAAGCCTTGTTGATGGCGAGCAGCGTAGTTATCATAGATGTGTTAGGGTTAGCATTGTTTCATAGTATCATATGTTTTCGTCCGTGCAACCCTTAGACGTCTAGCCGCCCTTACACCTATCTTAGGTGTAAGGGCGGCACCCGCTTGATCATTATTTAGTAGATCCGATCCGTTATGATTGTTCCTTGTTCTTCAAGGATTAGTTTAATATCTGCATAGTTAGGCCTTACAAACGGGTTGAAGGATCCGGTGGCGCGTAGGGTGTAGTTTGCTAGCCCTAGACAGGATGTTCGGGGATCAACTTCATGTTGGTTTTTAGGCCTTGTTTAGGGTCGGTTTACGATCACCGTGCGTGGCCGCCAGGCTCAATCACGAGTAGGATGTTCCGATTATGTGGTGAAAACCCTAAATCGTAGTAGGTCGTTTTAGCTTTATTTTGATCAAGCAGGACCACCATCTGATCGTACACCTCGTACGGATCATGGGTGGATCGGCTCCTTGAGCCGATTCACGGGACAACCTGAGAGCCGATCGAGGCTCGTATTTAATGTTTACGTGTATGCCATGCGGGAAACTAAGCGAGGCAAATCCAACACCTTCCTGACCAGGTATAGGTCAGGTGGCACGCCCTTGCATCAGCATCGGACGTGCGTGCCGAGTCTTTGCGGGTCGTCGCTCGGAGGGACCAGGGCCAGCCGCAGTCCTGGGAGCCTCCCGGCTCTACTGTGTTGCCCGTCGTTGCTCGCCGGTGGGTTTCTGACCGCAACATACATGTCATTGGAAGTAGTATCAACTATTTTCTGGTGCCATTGCTCTCATATTACTATTACTGCTGCTGTGCTACTGTTACTACTGCTCTCATATCACTGCTACTTTCACATCACCCCTGTTACTAGTGCTTTTCCAGGTGCAGCTGAATTGACAACTCAGTTGTTAAGGCTTATAAGTATTCTTTACCTCCCCTTGTGTCGAATCAATAAATTTGGGTTTTACTTCCCTCGAAGACTGCCGCGATCTCCTATACTTGTGGGTTATCAGTACGCGGTGGTTCGGAGTGCTAGGAGTGTGGTAGGACTTTTCAGGGAGACGCATCGGTGGCGGGTTGTCCTCGTTCTTGTCGATCCGCCGGTGTGTCAACACCCGGATTTTTAAGTCCAGATGCCTATTATGCCATACATCGCAATCCCAGGAAGATTGTTGTTGCGAGACATAACAGTTGATATCATAAGTCATCATTCATTACAACACATAATCGTCTTACAAATAAAGGATCACATGATCCAGTCTCATTACAATAATAGAAGTTCTATTGATCAATTACATAACACATAGCGGAAGAGAAATAGCGTAGTAGTAGTCCATTTATTCCACAGGCAACTGTTGACGTCAGGAGTGATCCTAGTTGTCGTAGACGTCCTGCTGTCCTTCTTCCGGGTTCTGGTACTCCTCTTCATTGTCTGGCCATTTGAATAGCCAGGGACACAGCCATGAGTACTTTAAAGTATTCACAAACTAATACTAAGGTAAATACTATCAACTATAGTAAAGGGGTTCTAAGCTCTAGTTTCATTTGCAGAAAGCCAGTTTTATTTCATAAACGCTTTAATAATCAAAAAACTCCTCATTTGCCTAACTTAACTCAAGTGGGAACATTAGTGTCATTCCCACAACTCAGTTGTGATTCAAAGTCAAAGTCACCTTTCAATTTCAAAATCACAAGTCACCCTTCATATTTTTAGAAAAGTTCTGATGACGGAACAGCATGGCCTTTCCAACTGTCCATGACGGCGGACGCGACTATTCGAATAGGTTAAACTCTGCAGAGGTTGTACACTTGTGCCACAACAATTGCAATAGTTCGTCGGGGAGTAGCGGCCTCGATTTATCGTACGCGATACGCGAACTACCAATCCTAACCTTTCATTTACATACCCTAGTATAGGCACCTCTCCCCATGAGCTTGGCCTCCCGGTGAAGACAGACGAGTCAGCTGGGAGCGCACGGAGGCTTGGGCCGGACATTCACCTCATTTCACATCATTTCACATCATTCCTTTTGTTGTAGAGGCAGCCTTCGGCATAACCCCGATGACGCTTGTTTTAGAGGGAACCCATACTAAGACACATAAATTTCCAGCTAGGCCTTACCCAGATTCAGGTATTGTGGGGGTACTTGTAAAATTGGAATGGTATCGCATCCGAACCCAACCATCAGTTTTGGTAAAATTCACCAAGTCATTCACAAGTCATATTCACCTTCAAAATCTTTCAATAGAATGACTCATCATTCCAAGGTTTTCAAAGTCATTGGTTTTCACAAGTTCCCATCTATAGTAGTCAATTTTAATCTTTAGCACTAGCAACTAGTTATGAGGGGTGCTAAGTAACTTGAATTGCTCTAGGCTAAGTTTGATACTCTTGCACTACTCCATAACTAAACTAAGTGAATCAGGAATCAAAAAGTACTTTGATAAACAAAATTTAGTAAAGCTTGTAAAGTAAAAACTTGGGATAGGAGCATTAAGCATAAAATAAAAGTAATGGTGCCTTGCTCTTGTAGAGCTTTGCATTAGTCTAGTTGCATTGGTAATAGCTTTCCTTGGTTGGTGATGTGATCAAAGTTCTCTTGCTCTTCCTCTTGGTAGAAGACCTCTTCCTCTTGATAGTCTCCGGTACTAGCGTCTATAAACGAATACGAGGATACAATCACCAAACAACACTTAAGTAGTCTTAATTAGCCTTATTGGCTCACACAAATGATCTAACATCACTACCTAACATTTATTCACAAATTATGCTAGGGTTTCCTTATTTAATATTAGGAAAAATAATTTCCTCTCATTGAAGGTTGAAATTAGGGTTTCTCTTTGGTTTGGAGAAGTAATTTCCTCTCATTGAATCTTCTTGAGATTTAATCTTCTCAAATAACCAGGGATGATCACATGTTGACCAAGGTCAACACTTCACACTTATCATTTGAGAAAAATGATTTAAATGAGATTCATCATCTCATGTGATTTAAATAACCATTGCACTTTAAATACTATATTGATTCAAAATCTACAAGTGAGCAAGTATGAGCCTAAGTAAATAAAGGTCAATACCTTACTTCATATCACTTGAGAAATTATTTAAATGAGGTGCTACACCTCATAGATTTAAATTCCTAAAATTTGAACTAGTTTAAATGGACTAGTATTGACTACATAGCCAGTATTTTGCTTCTAGCCCAAGATCATGTACATAACCCATATCATATTTTTACATATTAAATTAGAGTTTGTTAAATGTGAATTATTGCAATTGGATTCACTTCAAAATTCAAATTGGTTGATTTTTAAGATTTATTTGAATACTGAAAAGTCTCTGTTTTGTTATTTTTGCTATTCAAATTCTAGAAAAGATATGAAGTTGAGACCAGTGTTAAAATGTAGATAATTTCATGGGCTTTCCAGAGATATGTAGTTTGCTAAATTTGGTGCAGTAGTTTGAAAGTTATTCAAATTTGAATGGGGCACCAGTATTTGAAATTTGCTCAAACTAATTATGTGAAAAGAACCTAAGTGGGCTAGGCGGGAAACTGGATGGGCCGAAATGGTTTGAAAAGGAGAAGCTGGCCCAGTAACGACGTGGGCCTGCTGACATGGTGGGTTCTAGGTGTAAGTGAGTCTAATACACCGAAACGGTATGGATTAACACGAGCCGCCCGATTAGAATCCCATCCAACGGACGTGGGTCGTCGCCTTCCACGACGAGAACGAACCCTGGCTGCGGCGAGCCTAGGGGTGGGGGAGCTCACCGGAGGTCGGCGAGACGGCGGCGTTGATGCGAGGTGAGGTTGCGGACGACGGCGAGGTGGCTGGTACCGACGGCAGCTCCGCGCGGTGGCCGGAATCGTCGTCTTCTTCCTCGGCACCGCCGCGGGCTTCAACGATCGATTGGCGGTCTACGGGCGACGATGTGGAGGGAGAGAGGTGGAGGAGGATCAGAGAGAGGAGGAGAGCAACTTTGCTGTGGAGAAGGAGGCGGGGAAGTGGCTCTATTTATAGATGCGCTCGTGTGCCGCGGGGAGCTGCAGGGTCGACGGCGGCGATGTCGTTCGAGGGCGTGAAGGGGCAAGGTAGGGGGCAAGCTAGGTAGCTGTGATCAGGGCGAGCACGACGCGCGTGAGGGGGCAGCTAAGGGAGTACGGAAGCGTGCTAGCATCATTGTCGTTCTGGCAGTACGGGCACGGCAGAGTTGTGATCATGGCGACGGCGATGATGCACGCGCGAGTTCTGGAGCATGTCTATGAGTTAGCTAGCGTCGAGGTGAGCATGCATGCGCAAAGAGATAGGGAGAGAAGGACAGACGCGACGGGGCGTGGGCGTGCACTGGCGTGTCCAGAGTGGTGCCGGTGCACGCTCTGGCACGGCCTGGGCGTTCTGGGCGCGTCCAGTTTGGGCCAATGGTGTGCTTGTTTCGAGCTAGTGAGGGTACAGGCGTGCGTAGGATAGTCTGGTGCATCGTTTTGACAAGGTTAAAGTGGCCAGAGAAGAGTGGGGAGGAGGAGTGGCATGGTGGTGTCCTTGGGCTCGGCATGGTGAAGTTTTTGCTCATTGCACCACTTTAATCAGTGCCAAAGGGCTTTGTTTGATGCAAAGGAGGTACAGGAGTGATGATCACATCTGATCATGCAAGGTTTAGGCTAAAAACCAGTGGGTATAAGCATGTATTGCATTTTCAGAATTGTGCCTGCAAGGTGTTTGTGTTAATGGCCGCATGAAGAAAATGGGAATTTTGGAAATCTTTTTGGTGGAGCTCAAACATATAATTAATGTGAAAGATTGGTGGTGGTGGTATTCATTTTGAAGAAGATTTGCAAAATTTCAAATGTGAGATGATCTTGTTTTCATTCTCGGGTTCCATCTTGGCACATCATTTCTGGTCAGCCTAGTCAACTCTAGCCCTGGTGGTCAACACCAACATTGTTCATCATCACTTGGTCTTGGATTAGGTGGTCTTAGTTGACCAAGTCTGGTTTAGGAATAAAAAGATAAGGAGGGACAAAGTGGTGAAGAAAATAAAAAGGTGACATATGACCATTATCATATGTGTGTAAGTTTTGAGATTTGCTTTGGTTTGATTCTTGTTTCTTTGATGAAATTGTGTTTGTTTATCATATCTAAGCATTCTACAAGCAAGAGATCAAGTAATGGTGGCCTATGGTGAAGATTTGCAATTTGGCCTAAGTTGTATGTGAGTGAAATTGGGATTTTCTCCCTATTTGATTTCTCTCCATTTGATTTCACTTTTCTTGACTCTAATGTGATTCTTATTAGTTTAGAAACATTTTCAAACCATTGAAACCATTTCAAATGGTCTTGTTCAAAGATTTGCAAAAATGGCCATAACACATAAGAGGTGATGTGTCATATTTCATTATTCTTGTAATTTGTTTGCTTTGCTTTACTTGGGCATGTGTTAAGGTCAATTTAGTATTAGGTTAGGTTTAGAGATGGTTTCCCATCATTTGGTCAAGGTTTAAAGTCATAGAACAAGAATTGGGTATTATGGCTATGTGCCACATATGCCTCTATGCATATGTTGCATTTGAATTTGAATTTGACTTGGCTTGACCCAAAAGAGGTTCTTGAGAGTTGAAATGGTATATAGGAGTGATCCAACCATTCACAACATGTCTTAGGGTCAAAATTCTTAAATTCATAAATTTGCATTTTACTCTCATATGCCTCTATGGCATTTTTAGTTTCTTGTTATTTTCTTTGGATTCAACTTGGATTTGTTTTGCTAAGCACTAGGTAGGGTGTATGATGGTTTTCCAAATCTCTAAACAAAGTAGAAGAGCTTAGGGTAAGGATTTATAAATATAGCCATAGGCACATATGCCTTTTTCTTATTTCATTTCCTTTTATTTTATTTTAACTAGGATGGTGAAAAGAGGGGTGAGGTTTAGGGTTTAAGATTATTTCAAACTACTAAAACAATCAATCATGGCGATTGCACAAGAATTAAGCAAGGTCACTATGTCTCACACTTAATTTAATAAAAGTTTTTGTTGGTTCCAAAATTTGGAACTAGGGAAATTCATTTGTTTTGTTTTGAAATTTTTGGGATGTTACAAACCCTTCCCCCTTAAACAAATCTCGTCCCGAGATTTTAAGAAAAGTTAGGTTCCTAAGAGAGATTGAGCATTTTATTAACAGGAAGACATACTTGGCATGGTCTGGGGTGCTTCCTGAGTTTCAGTGGCAGTCATGTGGTAGAGACGGCCGTTGTTGTTGTTCTGGTTCCTTCTACCGGCGAAGCGGCGCTGTTGCTGGGCAGGTGCAGCGGTGTTGGCGGCAATCTTGGCCAGCTTCTTGGGGCACTCATTGGAGTAGTGGCCCACAACTCCACATTCATAGCAGTTCACAGTTGACTTATCCTTCGGGGTGACGGGGATGGCATTGCTTCCAGTCCTCGGGCCAGTGTTGGTGTTGTTGTTGTTCCCATTGTTGTTGTTGCTGTTGCTGTTGTGGTTGTTGTTGTTGTGGTGGCTATTGTTGTTGTTACCTCCGGGCTTCGGGGGTCCTCCGTTGTTGTTGGTGTAGTTGGGGCGATAATTCTGAGCAGGGGGCTTGTTGTGTCTTGGGGTGAATCCTCCAGAGGAGTTGTTGCGGTACTTCTGGGTATGGTGGGGTCCATTCTGGTTCATCATCCTGCGCTTGCGGTTCTCATTGGCCTGATGCAGCTTTCCTTCCATCTGTATGGCTGAGTCTACGAGGGCTTCCAGGTCAGCGAACGGAATGTTCACTAACACCGTTTGCATCTCATCATGCAGTCCGTTCAGAAATCTTTCCTTTCTCTTCTCATTGGTGTCGGTCTCATCCGGGGCGTACCTTGACAAAGTGATGAATCTGTCGCGGTATTCCACCACGGACATCCTTCCTTGTTTGAGTTTGCGGAACTCGTCTCTCATCTTCTTGATCAGTCCTTGGGGCACATGGTACTTGCTAAACTTCAGCTTGAAGTCTTCCCAGGTCATCATCTGTCCCGCATTCATTGCGCGGGCACTTGTCCACCAGGCTCTGGCAGGTCCTGACAGGTAGTGGGTGGCGAACAGTACTTTTTCTGCGGCTTCAACTCCCGCAACTTCGAGGTTGTTCTCCATTGTTTGGAGCCAGTCATCAGCGTCCAGTGGCTCTTCAGTCTTGTTGAACATTGGAGGGTTGGTGTTCTGAAAATTCTTCAGTTTCGATCCAGGGTGATCGTGGTTTCCGTGGCCTTGTTTGTTCTGAGCTATCTGTTGCAGTGCGGCAAGGTTTGCTTGGCGTTCAGCTCTTTCGGCTTCTCGGTCTGCCATCATCGTCTGCAGCAGTTGCATCATGGCATCTTGGGTGGCGTTGCGGGTTGGTGGGGCCATCTGAACATTGAGGTAGATGATAAGATAAGAGGGAAATTTCTAGGGTTTGTTTTGTTTAAGTTTAAAAAGTTCATAAATTGAAAACTTGAGTAGTGTTGCGGGGGTAAAAACCAACAACACTTTTTCATTCATACCAAACATCACATATTACAAAGCTAACACACCGTTGGTTTGAAGAACCATTCATTCGCTCTACGATACAAGGGGATCCTGATACAACTCACACCTACTTAAGTGCTGGGGTGATACTACTCTTCAGGGTGGAATTCTTCGTCTTCACGGGTAATGTGCTTGGCGAGAAGCGAGGGCGTTGTCCAAATCCCTGCGGGTTTTGTACATCCTGAAGTCCTGGTGTGCTACATAGGGGCTCATCTCCGTGTGCGGGGGCATGGTCATCGGTCTTCCCGTGGGGTCATGTCTTGGGTAGTAGATGAAGCGAGTGTTCTTGATCTTGTTCTCATTTTGTCCGCACAGACGGAAAATTGCTTCTTGCATAGCTCTGACTAGTCATTCCTTCCAAGTGTTTCCCGTTACAGAAAACGAGATGGTTTCCCATACCGGGGCTCCAAGCTTTCTTCGTAGATCAGTAGAAACTTCCCACCGAGGTGGTTCTCCGGAGTGGTTGTTGAGGGGTGATACGTCTCCGACGTATCGATAATTTCTTATGTTCTATGCCATATTATTGATGATACCTACATGTTTTATGCACACTTTATGTCATATTCGTGCATTTTCTGGAACTAACCTATTAACAAGATGCCGAAGTGCCGGTTCCTGTTTTCTCGCTGTTTTTGGTTTCAGAAATCCTAGTAACGAAATATTCTCGGAATTGGACGAAACGAAGACCCGGGGGCCTATTTTGCCACGAACCTTCCGGAAGACCGAAGAGCATACGAAGTGGGGCCACGAGGTGGCGACACCACATGGCGGCGCGGCCAAGGGGGGTCCGCGCCGCCCTATGGTGTGGGCCCCTCGTTAGCCCCCGACTCTGCCCTTCCGCCCACTTAAAGCCTCCGTCGCGAAACCCCTGATGCGAAAAACCACGATACGGAAAACCTTGCGAGACGCCGCCGCCGCCGATCCCATCTCGGGGGATTACGGAGATCTCCTCCGGCACCCTGCCGGAGAGGGGATTCATCTCCCGGAGGACTCTACACCGCCATGGTCGCCTCCGGAGTGATGAGTGAGTAGTTCACCCCTGGACTATGGGTCCATAGCAGTAGCTAGATGGTTGTCTTCTCCTCATTGTGCTTCATTGTTGGATCTTGTGAGCTGCCTAACATGATCAAGATCATCTATACTGTAATACTCTATGTTGTGTTTGTCGGGATCCGATGGATAGAGAATACCATGTCATGTTAATTATCAAGTTATTACATATGTGTTGTTTATGATCTTGCATGCTCTCCGTTACTAGTAGAGGCTCTGGCCAAGTTTTTGCTTTTAACTCCAAGAGGGAGTATTTATGCTCGATAGTGGGTTCATGCCGCATTGACACCAGGACGAGTGACGAGAAAGTTCTAAGGTTGTGTTGTGCTGTTGCCACTAGGGATAAAACATTGGCGCTATGTCCGAGGATGTAGTTGTTGATTACATTACGCACCATACTTAATGCAATTGTGCTGTTGCTTTGCAACTTAATACTGGAAGGGTTCGGACGATAACTCTGAAGGTGGACTTTTTAGGCATAGATGCGGTTGGATGGCGGTCTATGTACTTTGTCGTAATGCCCAATTAAATCTCACTATACTTATCATGTCATGTATGTGCATTGTTATGCCGTCTCTATTTGTCAATTGCCCGACTGTAATTTGTTCACCCAACATGCTTTTATCTTATGGGAGAGACACCTCTAGTGAGCTGTGGACCCCGGTCCATTCTTTTAATACTTGAAATACAAATCTGCTGCAATACTTGTTTTACTTGTTTTCTCTGCAAACAATCATCTTCCACACAATACGGTTAATCCTTTGTTACAGCAAGCCGGTGAGATTGACAACCTCAGCTGTTTCGTTGGGGCAAAGTACTTTGGTTGTGTTGTGCGGGTTCCACGTTGGCGCCGGAATCTCGGTGTTGCGCCGCACTACATCCCGCCGCCATCAACCTTCAACGTGCTTCTTGACTCCTCCTGGTTCGATTAAACCTTGGTTTCTTGCGAGGAAACTTGCCGCTGTGCGCATCACACCTTCCTCTTGGGGTTCCCAACGGACGTGTCAACTACACGCATCAAGCAAATTTCTGGCGCCGTTGCCGGGGAGATCAAGACACGCTGCAAGGGGAGTCTCCACTTCCCAATCTCTTTACTTTGTTTTTGTCTTGCTTTATTTTATTTACTACTTTGTTTGCTGCATTATATCAAAACACAAAAAAATTAGTTGCTAGCTTTACTTTATTTACTGTCTTGTTTGCCATATCAAAAACACAAAAAAATTAGTTTACTTGCATTTACTTTATCTAGTTTGCCTTATTTACTATTGCTAAAATGGCCAACCCTGAAAATACTAAGTTGTGTGACTTCACTAGCACAAATAATAATGATTTCTTATGCACACCTATTGCTCCACCTGCTACTACAGCAGAATTCTTTGAAATTAAACCTGCTTTACTTAATCTTGTCATGAGAGAGCAATTTTACGGTGTTAGTTACGATGATGCTTGCTGCCCATCTCAATAATTTTGTTGAACTATGTGAAATGCAAAAATATAAAGATGTAGATGGTGACATTATAAAATTAAAATTGTTCCCTTTCTCATTAAGAGGAAGAGCTAAAGATTGGTTGCTATCTCTGCCTAAGAATAGTATTGATTCCTGGACTAAATGCAAGGATGCTTTTATTGGTAGATATTATCCCCCTGCTAAAATTATATCTTTGAGGAGTAGCATAATGAATTTTAAACAATTAGATAATGAACATGTTGCTCAAGCTTGGGAAAGAATGAAATCTCTGGTTAAAAATTGCCCAACCCATGGACTGACTACTTGGATGATCATCCAAACCTTCTATGCAGGACTAAATTTTTCTTCGCGGAATTTATTGGATTCAGCTGCTGGAGGTACCTTTATGTCCATCACTCTTGGTGAAGCAACAAAGCTCCTTGATAATATGATAGTTAATTACTCTGAATGGCACACGGAAAGAGCTCCACAAGGTAAGAAGGTAAATTCTGTTGAAGAATCCTCTTCCTTGAATGATAAGGTTGATGCTATTATGTCTATGCTTGCGAATGATAGGAATAATGTTTATCCTAATAATGTTCCATTAGCTTCATTGGTTGCCCAAGAAGAACATGTTGATGTAAACTTCATTAAAAATAATAATTTCAACAACAATGCTTATCGGAACAATTCTAGTAATAACTATAGGCCATATCCTTATAATAATGGTAACGGTTATGCTAATTCTTATGGGAATTCTTACAACAATAATAGGAATACACCCCCTGGACTTGAAGCCATGCTTAAAGAATTTATTAGTACACAAACTGCCTTTAACAAATCTGTTGAGGAAAAGTTCAATAAAATTGATATTCTTGTTTCTAGAGTTGATAGTCTTGCCTCTGATGTTGATCTTTTGAAATCGAAAGTTATGCCTAATAGGGATATTGAAAATAAAATTGTTACTACAGCAAATGCCATCCAAGTTAGAATTAATGAGAATATAAGATTAATGGCTGAGCTGCGTGCTAGGTGGGATAGAGAAGAAAATGAAAAACTAGCTAAAGAGAAAAATGTAGCTAAAGTTTGGACTATTACCACCACTAGCAATGCTAATGATTCACATGTTGCTGCACCTCCCACTATCAATGGTAAAATAATTGGTGTTGGCAATGTTTCTACTCCTAGTGCAAAGCGCGCAAAATTACTGAGCTTGCTAAAGCTATTGAAACTGCCTGTGATAAAACTGCTGAAATTTTTTCCGACCTTGGGGATGATAATCCCATTGCTTTAGATTGTAATGATTTAGATTTTGATGATTGCCACATCTCTGAAGTTATAAAGTTCTTACAAAAACTTGCTAAGAGTCCCAATGCTAGCGCTGTAAACTTGGCTTTCACAAAACATATTACAAATGCTCTCATAAAAGCTAGAGAAGAAAAACTAAAACTTGAAACTTCTATTCCTAGAAAGCTAGAGGATGGTTGGGAGCCCATCATTAAAATGAGGGTCAAAGATTTTGATTGTAATGCTTTATGTGATCTTGGTGCAAGTATTTCTGTTATGCCTAAGAAAGTCTATGATATGCTTGACTTGCCACCATTGAAAAATTGTTATTTGGATGTTAATCTCGTTGATAATGCTAAAAAGAAACCTTTGGGGAAAGCTGATAATGTTCATATTATGGTTAACAATAACCTTGTCCCCGTTGATTTTGTTGTCTTGGATATTGAATGCAATGCATCTTGCCCCATTATATTGGGAAGACCTTTTCTTCGAACCGTTGGTGCCACTATTGATATGAAGGAAGGTAATATTAAATATCAATTTCCTCTCAAGAAAGGTATGGAACACTTCCCTAGAAAGAGAATGAAGTTACCTTACGATTCTATTATTAGAACAAATTATGATGTTGATGCTTCATCTTTTGATGTCACTTGAGTTACACTTTCTGCGCCTAGCTGAAAGGCGTTAAAGAAAAGCGCTTATGGGAGACAACCCATGTTTTTACTCCAGTATTTTTGTTTTATATTTGTGTCTTGGAAGTTGTTTACTACTGTAGCAACCTCTCCTTATCTTAGTTTTGATTTTTGTTGTGCCAAGTAAAGTCTTTGATAGTAAAGTAAGTACTAGATTTGGATTACTGCGCAGTTCCAGATTTCTTTGCTGTCACGAATCTGGGTCTACCTCCCTGTAGGTAGCTCAGAAAATTAAGCCAATTTACGTGCATGATCCTCAGATATGTACGCAACTTTCATTCAGTTTGAGCATTTTCATTTGAGCAAGTATGGTGGCCTAATAAAATCCATCTTTACGGACTGTTCTGTTTTGACAGATTCTGCCTTTTATTTTGCATTGCCTCTTTTGCTATGTTGGATGAATTTCTTTGATCCATTAATGTCCAGTAGCTTTATGCAATGTCCAAAAGTGTTAAGAATGATTGTGTCACCTCTGAACATGTTAATTTTTATTGTGCACTAACCCTCTAATGAGTTGTTTCGAGTTTGGTGTGGAGGAAGTTTTCAAGGATCAAGAGAGGAGTATGATGCAATATGATCAAGGAGAGTGAAAGCTCTAAGCTTGGGGATGCCCCGGTGGTTCACCCCTGCATATTCTAAGAAGACTCAAGCGTCTAAGCTTGGGGATGCCCAAGGCATCCCCTTCTTCATCGACAACATTATCGAGGTTCCTCCCCTGAAACTATATTTTTATTCCGTCACATCTTATGTACTTTGCTTGGAGCGTCGGTTTGTTTTTGTTTTTGTTTTGTTTGAATAAAATGGATCCTAGCATTCACTTTATGGGAGAGAGACACGCTCCGCTGTAGCATATGGACAAGTATGTCCTTAGGCTCTACTCATAGTATTCATGGCGAAGTTTCTTCTTCGTTAAATTGTTATATGGTTGGAATTGGAAAATGCTACATGTAGTAACTCTAAAATGTCTTGGATAATTTGATACTTGGCAATTGTTGTGCTCATGTTTAAGCTCTTGCATCATATACTTTGCACCCATTAATGAAGAAACACTTAGAGCTTGCTAATTTGGATTGCATATTTGGTTTCTCTAGAGTCTAGATAATATCTAGTATTGAGTTTTGAACAACAAGGAAGACGGTATGGAATCTTATAATATTTACAATATGTCTTTTATGTGAGTTTTGTTGTACCGTTCATCCTTGTGTTTGTTTCAAATAACCTTGCTAGCCTAAACCTTGTATCGAGAGGGAATACTTCTCATGCATCCAAAATACTTGAGCCAACCACTATGCCATTTGTGTCCACCATACCTACCTACTACATGGTATTTATCCGCCATTCCAAAGTAAATTGCTTGAGTGCTACCTTTAAAAATTCCATCATTCACCTTTGCAATATATAGCTCATGGGACAAATAGCTTAAAAACTATTGTGGTATTGAATATGTACTTATGCACTTTATCTCTTATTAAGTTGCTTGTTGTGCGATAACCATGTTTACAGGGACGCCATCAACTATTCTTTGTTGAATATCATGTGAGTTGCTATGCATGTCCGTCTTGTACTGAAGTAAGAGAGATCTACCACCTTTATGGTTGGAGCATGCATATTGTTAGAGAAGAACATTGGGCCGCTAACTAAAGCCATGATCCATGGTGGAAGTTTCGAGTCTTGGACATATATCCTCAATCTCATATGAGAATAATAATTGTTGCCACATGCTTATGCATTAAAGAGGAGTCCATTATCTGTTGTCCATGTTGTCCCGGTATGGATGTCTAAGTTGAGAATAATCAAAAGCGAGAAATCCAAAATGCGAGCTTTCTCCTTAGACCTTTGTACGGGCGGCATGGAGGTACCCCATTGTGACACTTGGTTAAAACATGTGCATTGCAAAGATCCGGTAGTCCAAGCTAATTAGGACAAGGTGCGGGCACTATTAGTATACTATGCATGAGGCTTGCAACTTGTAAGATATAATTTACATAACTCATATGCTTTATTACTACCGTTGACAAAATTGTTTCATGTTTTCAAAATAAAAGCTCTAGCACAAATATAGCAATCGATGCTTTCCTCTTTGAAGGACCATTCTTTTTACTTTTATGTTGAGTCGGTTCACCTATCTCTCTCCACCTCAAGAAGCAAACACTTGTGTGAACTGTGCATTGATTCCTACATACTTGCATATTGCACTTGTTATATTACTCTATGTTGACAATTATCCATGAGATATACATGTTACAAGTTGAAAGCAACCGCTGAAACTTAATCTTCCTTTGTGTTGCTTCAATACCTTTACTTTGATTTATTGCTTTATGAGTTAACTCTTATGCAAGACTTATTAATACTTGTCTTGAAGTACTATTCATGAAAAGTCTTTGCTTTATGATTCACTTGTTTACTCATGTCATTACCATTGTTTTGATCGCTGCATTCACTACATATGTTTACAAATAGTATGATCAAGGTTATGATGGCATATCACTTCGAGAAATTATCTTTGTTATCGTTTTACCTGCTCGGGACGAAGCGAGAACTAAACTTAGGGATGCTTGATACGTCTCCGACGTATCGATAATTTCTTATGTTCTATGCCATATTATTGATGATACCTACATGTTTTATGCACACTTTATGTCATATTCGTGCATTTTACGGAACTAACCTATTAACAAGATGCCGAAGTGCCGGTTCTCGTTTTACTGCTGTTTTTGGTTTCAGAAATCCTAGTAACGAAATATTCTCGGAATTGGACGAAACGAAGACCCGGGGGCCTATTTTGCCACGAACCTTCCGAGAAGACCGAAGAGCATACGAAGTGGGGCCACGAGGTGGCGACACCACATGGCGGCGCGGCCAAGGGGGCCCGCGCCGCCCTATGGTGTGGGCCCCTCGTTAGCCCCCGACTCTGCCCTTCCGCCTACTTAAAGCCTCCGTCGCGAAACCCCGATGCGAAAAACCACGATACGGAAAACCTTGCTGAGACGCCGCCGCCGCCGATCCCATCTCGGGGGATTACGGAGATCTCCTCCGGCACCTCTGCCGGAGAGGGGATTCATCTCCCGGAGGACTCTACACCGCCATGGTCGCCTCCGGAGTGATGAGTGAGTAGTTCACCCCTGGACTATGGGTCCATAGCGGTAGCTAGATGGTTGTCTTCTCCTCATTGTGCTTCATTGTTGGATCTTGTGAGCTGCCTAACATGATCAAGATCATCTATCTGTAATACTCTATGTTGTGTTTGTCGGGATCCGATGGATAGAGAATACCATGTCATGTTAATTATCAAGTTATTACATATGTGTTGTTTATGATCTTGCATGCTCTCCGTTACTAGTAGAGGCTGCGGCCAAGTTTTTGCTTTTAACTCCAAGAGGGAGTATTTATGCTCGATAGTGGGTTCATGCGCATTGACACACGGGACGGTGACGGAAAGTTCTAAGGTTGTGTTGTGCTGTTGCCACTAGGGATAAAACATTGGCGCTATGTCCAGAGGATGTAGTTGTTGATTACATTACGCACCATACTTAATGCAATTGTCTGTTGCTTTGCAACTTAATGCTGGAAGGGGTTCGGACGATAACTTTGAAGGTGGACTTTTTAGGCATAGATGCGGTTGGATGGCGGTCTATGTACTTTGTCGTAATGCCCAATTAAATCTCACTATACTTATCATGTCATGTATGTGCATTGTTATGCCGTCTCTATTTGTCAATTGCCCGACTGTAATTTGTTCACCCAACATGCTTTTATCTTATGGGAGAGACACCTCTAGTGAGCTTGTGGACCCCGGTCCATTCTTTTAATACTTGAAATACAAATCTGCTTGCAATACTTGTTTTACTTGTTTTCTCTGCAAACAATCATCTTCCACACAATACGGTTAATCCTTTGTTACAGCAAGCCGGTGAGATTGACAACCTCACTCTGTTTCGTTGGGGCAAAGTACTTTGGTTGTGTTGTGCGGGTTCCACGTTGGCGCCGGAATCTACGGTGTTGCGCCGCACTACATCCCGCCGCCATCAACCTTCAACGTGCTTCTTGACTCCCTCTTGGTTCGATTAAACCTTGGTTTCTTACTGAGGGAAACTTGCCGCTGTGCGCATCACACCTTCCTCTTGGGGTTCCCAACGGACGTGTCAACTACACGCATCAAGGGGTATTCCGAAGAACTCGGGATACGGGTGTCGTAGATATTCCACTAGTTGCTTCAAATCCTTTTCGAACCTTAGGTTGCCTCCGGGACCAAGCTGATAGAACTCCCATTGG
>NC_061513.1:103903224-103979561 GCF_022539505.1 Lolium rigidum
TGAGACTTGCAACTTGTAGGATATAATTTACATAACTCGTATGCTTTATTACTACCGTTGACAAAAAAAATTCATGTTTTCAAAATAAAAGCTCTAGCACAAATATAGCAATCGATGCTTTCCTCTTTGAAGGACCATTCTTTTTACTTTTATGTTGAGTCGAGTTCACCTATCTCTCTCCACCTCAAGAAGCAAACACTTGTGTGAACTGTGCATTGATTCCTACATACTTGCATATTGCACTTGTTATATTACTCTATGTTAACAATTATCCATGAGATATACATGTTACAAGTTGAAAGCAACCGCTGAAACTTAATCTTCCTTTGTGTTGCTTCAATACCTTTACTTTGATTTATTGCTTTATGAGTTAACTCTTATGCAAGACTTATTGATGCTTGTCTTGAAGTACTATTCATGAAAAGTCTTTGCTTTATGATTCACTTGTTTACTCATGTCATTACCATTGTTTTGATCGCTGCATTCATTACATATGTTTACAAATAGTATGATCAAGGTTATGTTGGCATGTCACTTCAGAAATTATCTTTGTTATCGTTTTACCTGCTCGGGACGAGCAGAACTAAGCTTGGGGATGCTGATACGTCTCCGACGTATCGATAATTTCTTATGTTCCATGCCACATTATTGATGATATCTACATGTTTTGTGCACACTTTATGTCATATTCGTGCATTTTCTGGAACTAACCTATTAACAAGATGCCGAAGAGCCAGTTCTGTCGTTTTCCGGTGTTTTTGGTTTCAGAAATCCTAGTAACGAAATATTCTCGGAATTGGACGAAATCAACGCCCGGGGTCCTATTTTGCCACGAAGCTTCCGGAAGACCGAAGAGGAGTCGAAGTGGGGCCACGAGGCGCCGCCACCATAGGGCGGCGCGGCCCGTGCCCCGGCCGCGCCGACCTATGGCGTGGGGCCCTCGTGTGGCCCCCGCGTTGCCCTTCCGCCTACTTAAAGCCTCCGTCGCGAAACCCCCGCACCGAGAGCCACGATACGGAAAACCTTACAGAGACGCCGCCGCCGCCAATCCCATCTCGGGGATTCCGGAGATCTCCTCCGGCACCCCGTCGGAGAGGGGATTCATCTCCCGGAGGACTCTTCACCGCCATGGTCGCCTCCGGAGTGATGAGTGAGTAGTTCACCCTCGGACTATGGGTCCATAGCAGTAGCTAGATGGTTGTCTTCTCCTCATTGTGCTTCATTGTTGGATCTTGTGAGCTGCCTAACATGATCAAGATCATCTATCCGTAATGCTATATGTTGTGTTTGTCGGGATCCGATGGATAGAGAATACCATGTTATGTTAATTATCAAGTTATTACCTATGTGTTGTTTATGATCTTGCATGCTCTCCGTTATTAGTAGAGGCTCGGCCAAGTTTTTGCTCTTAACTCCAAGAGGGAGTATTTATGCTCGATAGTGGGTTCATGCCTCCATTGATATCCGGGACGATGTGACGTAAAGTTCTAAGGTTGTGGATTGTCTGTTGCCACTAGGGATAAAACATTGATGCTATGTCTAAGGATGTAGTTGTTGATTACATTACGCACCATACTTAATGCAATTGTCCGTTGTTTTACAACTTAATACCGGAAGGGGTTCGGATGATAACTCTGAAGGTGGACTTTTTAGGCATAGATGCAGCTGGATGGCGGTCTATGTACTTTGTCGTAATGCCCAATTAAATCTCACTATACTTATCATGACATGTATGTGCATTGTTATGCCCTCTCTATTTGTCAATTGCCCGACTGTAATTTGTTCACCCAACATGCTTTTATCTTATGGGAGAGACACCTCTAGTGAACTCGTGGACCCCGGTCCATTCTTTTATACCTGAAATACAAATCTGCTGCATTACTTGTTCTTTACTGTTTTCTTGCAAACAATCATCTTCCACACAATACGGTTAATCCTTTGTTACAGCAAGCCGGTGAGATTGACAACCTCACTGTTTCGTTGGGGCAAAGTACTTTGGTTGTGTTGTGCAGGTTCCACGTTGGCGCCAAAATCTCTGGTGTTGCGCCGCACTACATCCCGCCGCCATCAACCTTAAACGTGCTTCTTGGCTCCTCCTGGTTCGATAAACCTTGGTTTCTTTCTGAGGGAAAACTTGCTGCTGTGCGCATCATACCTTCCTCTTGGGGTTCCCAACGAACGTGTGAGTTACACCTAATACACTTGTCAGATGTATAGGTGCACTAGTTCGGCGAAGAGATAGTGAAATACAAGTAATATGGATGATTATGAGTAGTAATTGCAATCTGAAATAAAGATGGCAGCAAGCAAACATGTAACAGAACTTGTTGGAAACGGTGTTTCAATGCTTAGAAACACGGCCTAGGGATCATACTTTCACTAGTGGACACTCTCAACAATGATCACATAACTGAATAAGTAAATGCTAATCTCAAACACTCTCTTGTTGGATAATAAACACCATTCATTGTTTAGGGCTACAAGAGCACCCTCAAGCCGGAGTAAACAAGCTCCACAACGTTCGGAGTTCATATTAAAGTAACCTTTAGAGTGCATAATAGACCGTTGCAATTTAGACCGAGTACTAACATAGCATACACACTGTCAACAATAGCTATGAAAGGGGGAATAAATCACATCAATACTATCATAGTAATAGTTAACTTCATAATCTACAAGAGATTACAATCATAACCTACGCCAAGTACTACATGATGCACACACTGTCAACTTTACATCATGGAGGAGGAATAGACTACTTTAATAACATCACTAGAGTAGCACATAGATTAATAGTGATACAAAGCTCATGATCACATAAAGATCACACCATGGGAGAGAGAGATGAACCACATAGCTACCGGTAGAGCCCTCAGCCTCGGGGGAGAACTACTCCCTCCTCATCATGGGAGACAGCAACGGCGATGAAGATGGCGATGGAGTCGATGGAGATGACTCCGGGGGCAATTCCCCGTCCCGGCGGCATACCGGAACAGAGACTTCTGTCCCCCGAAACGGAGTTTCGCGATGGCGGCGGCACCCCTGGAGTCTTTCTGGAGTATGATTGATTGATGTAGGGTTTTCGCGTCGCGAGAGATTATATAGGCGAAAGGGCGGCGTCGGTGGAGTCCCGAGGGGCCCACACCATAGGGTGGGGCGGCCCCCCTCCTGGCCGCGCCGGCTGATGGGGAGGAGGCCCTGGGCCTCCTCTGGCCTGGCCCTTCTGGCTCCGTGAGTCTTCTCGCGAAATAGAATTTCTGTGATTTTTCTGGATTTTTCCGAGCACTTTGGTTTTTGGGCCTTTTCTGCAATAAACAGACATAATAAACAGAAACTGGCACTGTGGCATCTTGTTAATAGGTTAGTTCCGGAAAATGCATCAAAATGATATAAAATATGGATAAAACATGTAGATATTGTCTAGCATGGAACATAAGAAATTATAGATACGTTGGAGACGTATCAAGTGATTCAAAGCATGTGAGATGAATAAAGTGACATGCTACTAACATAATCTTGATCAATACTATTGTAAAGCATGTGAGATGAATAAAGTGATTCAAAGCAATGGTAAAGATAATGACTAAACAACTGATCATATAGCAAAGACTTTTCATGAATAGTACTTTCAAGACAAGCATCAATAAGTCTTGCATAGGAGTTAACTCATAAAGCAATAGATTCTTAGCAGAAAGTTTTGAAGCAACACAAAGGAGGATATAAGTTTCAGCAGTTGCTTTCAACTTCAACATGTTTATCTCATGGATAATTGTCAACACAAAGTAATATGATGAATGCAAATAAGCAAGTATGTAAGAATCAATGCACTCAGTTGACGCAAGTGTTTGCTTCTAAGATAGAAAAAAGTAGGTAAACTGACTCAATATAAAGTAAAAGAAAGGCCCTTCGCAGAGGGAAGCAGGGATTACTCTTGTGCTAGAGCTTTTTATTTTGGAATAATGGACACAATTTTGTCAACGGTAGTAATAATTCATATGTGTTATGCATAAAACATCCAATAAGTTGCAAGCCTCATGCATCGAATACCAATAGTGCTCGCACCTTGTCCTAATTAGCTCGGATTTCCATGGATTTTCATTGCATTACATATGTTTCAACCAAGTGTCACAAAGGGGTACCTCTATGTCACCTGTACAAAGGTCCAAGGAGATAGATCGCATTTGATTTCTCGTTTTTGATAAATCTCACCTTAAGGACATCCATATCGGGACAACATAGACAACAGATAATGGACTCCTCTTTAATGCTTAAGCATTCAACAACAGATAATATTCTCATAAGAGATTTGAGGATTAATGTCCAAACTGAAACTTCCACCATGATACATGGCTTTGGTTGGCGGCCCAATGTTCTTCTCTAACAATATGCATACTCAAACCATTTAATCATGATAAATCACCCTTACTTCGGACAAGACGAACATGCATAGCAACGCACATGATATTCAACAAAGGTGTAATAGTTGATGGCGTCCCCGTAAACATGGTTACCGCTCAACAAGCAACTTATAAGAAATAAGATACATAAGCAACATATTCAATACCACAATAGTTTTTAAGCTATTTTCCCATGAGCTATGTATTGCAAAGACAAGGAATGAAATTTTAAAGGTAGCACGCAAGCAATTTACTTGGAATGGCAGAGAAATAGCATGTAGTAGGTAGTTATGGTGGACACAAATGGCATAGGTTTTGGCTCAAGGTTTTGGATGCACGAGAAGCATTCCCTCTCAGTACAAGGCTTTGGCTAGCAAGGTTGTTTGAATCAAACTCAAGGATGAACCGGTACAGCAAAACTTACATAAGAACATATTGCAAGCATTATAAGACTCTACACTATCTCCTTGTTGTTCAAACACATTTACCAGAAAATATCTAGACTTTTAGAGAGACCAATCATGCAAACCAAATTTCAACAAGCTCTACAATAGTTCTCCACTAATAGGTTCAATCTACATGATGCAAGAGCTTAAACATGATCTATTTGAGAGCTCAAAACAATTGTCAAGTATCAAATTATTCAAGACAATATACCAATTACCACATGAAGCATTTTCTGTTTCCAACCAAATAGCAATGAGGCGGCTTTCAACTTTAGCCATGGATATTAAAGTAAAACGAAGAACACAAGTGTTCAAATGAAAAAGCGGAGCGTGTCTCTCTCCCACACATGGAATGCTAGGATCCGAGTTTATTCAAACAAAAACAAAAATAAAAACATACAGACGCTCCAAGTAAAGCACATAATATGTGACGAAATAAAAATATAGTTTCACTAGAGGTGACCTGATAAGTTGTCGATGAAGAAGGGGATGCGTTGGGCATCTCCAAGCTTAGATGCTTGAGTCTTCTTGAAATATGCAGGGATGAACCACGGGGGCATCCCCAAGCTTAGACTCTTCACTCTTCTTGATCATATTATATGATCCTCCTCTCTTGACCCTTGAAAACTTCCTCCACACCAAACTCAAAACAAACTCATTAGAGGGTTAGTGCATAATCAAAAATTCACATGTTCAGAGAGGACACAATCATTCCTAACACTTCTGGACATTACCCAAAGCTACTGAAAGTTAATGGAGCAAAGAAATCCATTCAAAACAGTAAAAGAGGCAATGTGAAATAAAAGGCAGAATCTGTCAAAACAGAACAGTCCGTAAAGACGAATTTTTTAGAGGCACTTAACGTGCTCAGATGAAGAAGCTCAAATTGAATGAAAGTTGCGTACATATCTGAGGATCACTCATGAATTTTCGCAGATTTTTCTGGATTTTCTACAGAGAGATCTACTCAAATTCGTGATAGTTAGAAATCTGTTTCTGCGCAGAAATCCAAATCTAGTATCAACCTTACTATCAAAGACTTTACTTGGCACAACAATGCAATAAAATAAATATAAGGAGAGGTTGCTACTGTAGTAAAAACTTCCAAAACACAACAAAACAGTAGCAAAATAAAACATGGGTTATCTCCCAAGAAGTGCTTTCTTTATAGCCATTAAGATGAGCTCAGTAATTTTAATGATGCTCACATAAGGATGAAAGTTGAAGCAAAGAGAGCATCAAAAAGCAAGTATGAGACACTTTTAAGTCTAACCCACTTCCTATGAAAATGAGTCTTGTAAATAAACAAGTCATGTAAGCATAATGCAACAAGCATAGAAATGCAACACAAGCGCAACTTCAAGATTCTCAACATAAAGAGGGGAAACTTAATATTATTAAGATGCATATAACCATGTTTCCCTCTCTCATAATAACTTTCAGTAGCATCATTGATGAAATCCACAATATAACCATCACTTAAAACATTCTTATCATGGTTCATATGCATAAAAGTATCATTAATTTTGGCATAAGAAAAACTCTTCTCATTAATAGTAATCGGAGCAGGATCATTATCAAGAATTTGAACATGGTAAACAAGTTGCATACTAAGGAAATGGTTTTTGGCAATCCCATCATGACTATGACAAGTTTCATAAGGATAATTATAACATGTGTCATACTATTCTTTATAATAATTGTCAAAGACTGGAGGCATAGTGTCATCATAAGATTGGCATAAGAAAAACTCTTCTCATTAATAGTAATCGGAGCAGGATCATTATCAAGAATTTGAACATGGTAAACAAGTTTCATACTAAGGGAATGGTTTTTGGCAATCCCATCATGACTATGATAAGTTTCATAAGGATAATTATAACCTGTGTCATAGTATTCTTTATAATAATTGTCAAAGACTGGAGGCATAGTGTCATCATAAGAAATAGAATAGTTATCTTCCACAATGTGTTCATCTATAAACATACCATCATTGTTACTAGAAGGAGATTTATCAAACATATAATCATCAGTAGCAAAAGGATTTTCAAACACCTCATCCCCAAGCTTAGAGCCTTCTATATCGTTATGGGAAGAAGCATGGATAGTACTAATACTATGGCAATTATTAACATCATCATTTTCAGAATTAGTTTCCCAGAGATTTTCAATATCAAAAGTAGTGTGCTCTTCTAAATCATAATCACTAATGTAGGTAAAGGGAATAGGAAGATCATTGTACTCAGATTCATTATCATAATAATCATTAGGAGAAACATACTTACGGTTACCTATCGTTATCTCATACACGCGGGGATATGTCGTTACCTCTTTCTTTTTATTCCTCCTCCTCTTCTTCTTTTTCGTTCCCTTCTTCTTCTTCTTTTCCTTCTCCTCGTTCCCTTCTTTAGGAGGAAGAGGCTTGAAGGGAGGTTTCTCCACATAACCTGATTTATTTCCAGAAACAATAGAAGAAACTTGGGAGGATTCCTCCTTTTCATTAATAAGTTCAAAACACAGAGCGGTCCTATCATATTTTGGCAAAGTGTCATCTTCTAAAATATTTTTTATGTAAGTATTTGTGTGGCAATTATCAATGCAATAAGAAAGACACCCATGCAGGACACTATTAATATCAAGAGCACTCATATCCACCAAAGAAGTTTTTCTCAATAACTCTTCACACTCCAAAAATAATGTAAGTTCATCATGCTGATTAGGAGTGATTTCATCATCACAATACAAATTTGCAGCACTCATGAGGTTCGAATTATCATTGGAGGAGCATTGAAAATTAAAATGACCCACTCTATGGCAAAGTTCACAAATAAAAGGATAGAGGGCACAAACTTTTTTACCAAGATCATCTAGAGCCCTAGACCACTTTCTAGTTTTTTCATTCCTGTGATGGATACAATATTCTCTTCAATTTTATTTTTTTCACAAGGTCTATGAACTCCACAAAAATTAACATGCTTATAGGAAATAGCATCCTCAGAAGTTTGAGCATGTTCATTGCAATCATTAACAACAATTTCATTTTCCATGCAAGTGTCTTTAAAAGGTTCATGATACATGTACCAATTTGCTTTAGGAACATTAATATGAGAAGCAAAGGCTCTATAATAATCGACCATAATTTGAGGATCAAGACCATATTTAGCACTAAGCTCCTAAAAATCAGCAGTTTCAATGAAAGACTTAATGCATTCATATTCATAGTTTATACCTGATTCTTTACCTTTGTCGTTCTCCCAATCTTCAGTATTCTCCTGAATCCGATCAAGAAGGTCCCATTTAAACTCTTCTTTGTTGCGCGTGAATGATCCAGAACAAGTAGTATCCAGCAAGGTTTTATCTTGAAAAGAAAGTCTTGCATAGAAATTATCAATGATGATATTACCAGGAAGCTCATGAATGGGGCATTTGAGCATTAAAGACTTCAATCTTCCCCATGCTTGGGAAATACTCTCTCCATCATGAGGCCAAAAATTATATATGCGGTTTCGGTCTTTGTGAATTTCACTTGGAGGATAGAATTTAGAATAAAAGAGAGGCATAATATCCTTCCAATCAAGAGAATGCCTATTCTTCAGCAATTTATACCAATGCGCCGCTTTACCAGACAGCGACATAGAGAATAGTTTCTTCCTAACTTCATCCATAGAAATACCTGCACACTTGAATAACCCGCATAATTCATGTATAAAGAGTAAATGATCACTAGGATGGACAGTCCCATCTCCAAAATAGCAATTGTTCATAGCAAGTTCAACAATTTTCGTAGGTATCTTGAAGGGAATACTTTCAGTAGGTGGATTTGAAATATCACAAGCATCATTCGAATCACCACATATTGGATACAAAGCATCATCAAGGCAAAATACTTCTTCCAAAGCTAAGGAGCAAAAAAGATTATTTTTATATAAACTAGCTTCCCCAAGCTTAGACTTTTCCATAGCATTAGCAGTAATTGCGTTCATACTAATAACATTGCTACTAGCATGCAAATAAGGTTCCATAGGTTTTTCGATTTTCGCATCAAAAAATTCATGTCTTAACTCAGGAAATAGATTAAAAAGCTCACTGTTGTTTTCCATTATGCCTAACCAGTGAAAATAAAAACAAGAAACAAAAAGATGCTATTGCAGAATCTAAAGGAGATAGCTTCGAGCACTCACACACCGGCAACTGTGCTAGGAAATAGCTTAGTAGTCGGAGGATGTGAATATCTTTTACCTTACCTCCCCGGCAACGGCACCAGAAAATAGCTTGATGTCTACGCACGCTTCTATTCCTGTAGACAGTGTTGGGCCTCCAAGAGCAGAGGTTTGTAGAACAGCAACAAGTTTCCCTTAAGTGAATCACCCAAGGTTTATCGAACTCAGGGAGGAAGAGGTCAAACATATCCCTCTCAAGCAACTCTGCAATTAAGATACAATAAGTCTCTTGTGTCCCCAACACACCTAATACACTTGTCAGATGTATAGGTGCACTAGTTCGGCGAAGAGATAGTGAAATACAAGTAATATGGATGATTATGAGTAGTAATTGCAATCTAAAATAAAGATGGCAGCAAGCAAACATGTAACAGAACTTGTTGGAAACGGTGTTTCAATGCTTAAAAACAAGGCCTAGGGTTCATACTTTCACTAGTGGACACTCTCAACAATGATCACATAACTGAATAAGTAAATGCTAATCTCAAACACTCTCTTGTTGGATAATAAACACCATTCATTGTGTAGGGCTACAAGAGCACCCTCAAGCCGGAGTAAACAAGCTCCACAATGTTTGGAGTTCATATTAAAGTAACCTTTAGAGTGCATAATAGACCGTTGCAATTTAGACCGAGTACTAACATAGCATACACACTGTCAACAATAGCTATGAAAGGGGGAATAAATCACATCAATACTATCATAGTAATAGTTAACTTCATAATCTACAAGAGATTACAATCATAACCTACGCCAAGTACTACATGATGCACACACTTGTCAACTTTACATTATGGAGGAGGAATAGACTACTTTAATAACATCACTAGAGTAGCACATAGATTAATAGTGATACAAAGCTCATGATCACATAAAGATCACACCATGGGAGAGAGAGATGAACCACATAGCTACCGATAGAGCCCTCAGCCTCGGGGGAGAACTACTCCCTCCTCATCATGGGAGACAGCAACGGCGATAAAGATGGCGATGGAGTCGATGGAGATGACTCCGGGGGCAATTCCCCGTCCCGGCGGCGTACCGGAACAGAGACTTCTGTCCCTCGAAACGGAGTTTCGCGATGGCGGCGGCGCCCCTGGAGTCTTTCTGGAGTATGATTGATTGATGTAGGGTTTCGCGTCGCGAGGGATTATATAGGCGAAAGGGCAGCGTCGGTGGAGTCCCGAGGGGCCCACACCATAGGGTGGGGCGGCCCCCCTCCTGGCCGCGCCGGCTGATGGGGAGGAGGCCCTAGGCCTCCTCTGGCCTGGCCCTTCTGGCTCCGTGAGTCCTGGCGAAATAGAATTTCTGTGATTTTTCTGGTTTTTCCGAGCACTTTGGTTTTTGGGCCTTTTCTGCAATAAACAGACATAATAAACAGAAACTGGCACTGTGGCATCTTGTTAATAGGTTAGTTCCGGAAAATGCATCAAAACGATATAAAGTATGGATAAAACATGTAGATATTGTCATAAAACTAGCATGGAACATTAGAAATTATAGATACGTTGGAGACGTATCAGCGCGCGCTTCTCTCTTTTCCCCGCCGTCCAGCCCTAGCCACCGCCGTCCTCAACCTCCGCGCGAACCACCACCCACACGCACCCCGCCGACGCGATGGCGCACAACGACCAGGACGGCGGTAGCGGCGGCGGCATGCTTCGCTCGACGCAGCTGTCGTTCGACGAGGTCGGCGTGCTGCACTGGCACCGCATCCCCGTGCCAGTACAGTACAAGTTGCCGCACGGCTGGCACATCTCCAACGGCGGTTTCGTCGTGCCGCCGCCGCGAGGACCGCAGACGTGGGCCCTCGCCAAGGAATGGTGGAACCAGATGACCCCGGAGGAGAGGAGCCTGCTGGAGAACGCTCTCGACTGCCCGGAATGGGCACAACGGTTCGAAGACCAGCGCGCCGTCAAGCTCGCGCGGATGGCCAACCGCTCGGGCGGCCGCTTCAACAACGTCGGCTGCCGTGCCTGGTGGTACGGCCGTGACTTTAATGACACGCTCCGCGAGTACGGCTTCCGGCCACGCCACCGCTAGCAACGGGAGCCGGTTTATTTCCCGCAGGCGGCGAACATGGCGCCGCCGCCTACGAGGGCGCCGGAACAAACCGCGGCGTCCGCAACCTCACGCACCGGATCGTCTTCCGTCGCGTGCACGCGCTCGGCCGCGCGTGCGCCTCCTTCCGGAGGCGTCGTCATCCATGACGACGCGAGGCGCGCATCCTCTGCTCCGGCTCGTCGGACGACGGGGTCGGGCCGCCGCGCCCGCGTCAAGGAGGAGGACGCCTCGCCACCACTTCCGCCGGCAAAGAATAAATGGTGGGAGAAGGAGGCCGAGGCGCAGGTGGCCCTCCGTGGCGACGGTGACGAGGAGGAGTTCCCCACCCTGCAGTACATAGTCGGCCGCTCCGTCGACTAAGACTACCGGCATATCGCGATCGACCCGCGGCTGGCGGCGGTGTGGTCCACCAGGGACCATGGCGCCAACTACGTCGACCTCGCTGGACCTTCGGAGCTGCCGGCACCAAAGGAGGAAAAGGCCGACGAGGTGGAGGCCGACGTCGCCGACAGCTGGTCCTTCGGGACGTCCAACGGCGACGAACTGGACTTCAGCGCCTTCGACTCCCCGCGCCGCTAGATGTTTATTTTTAGTTTTTAGTTTTAATTCGCGTTAAATTTGTACAAATTTCATTCGAACTTCGTATGAATATCGTTTTCAACATTTTAGTTTGATTTACTAAATGTATCGGGACCGCCGTTTTGAGAGCGCCGGTGTGGGAGCAGCTCCCCCAAATGGAGGATGTTGTGCCGGCGTCCCTCAAACGGAGGTGCCAGCGCCCCTGCCAGCGCCTATTTGGGGGCT
The DNA here is from genome assembly GCF_022539505.1 of Lolium rigidum. Lineage (NCBI taxonomy): Eukaryota > Viridiplantae > Streptophyta > Magnoliopsida > Poales > Poaceae > Lolium > Lolium rigidum. Next base: position 103,915,156 of record NC_061513.1, read on the forward strand.
GCCGGTGGAGATGCTCTTAGAGCATCTCCAGTCGCGTCCCCCAAAGCGTCCCCCAAAGCAATTTGGGGCGCGCCGGACCAAAAAACGGTTCCAGCCGCGTCCCCCAAAGCCCAATTTTGTCCAGCGCGGCCCGATACGGTGTCCGGCACCCCGAGCCCGTCCCCGTCCCACAGGGGACGCTCCAGGCACGCCGGACACAACGAAAAGCGAGCCGGGGAGTGGCGGGGCCGACGTGTCAGCGGCACAGGGAAAATTCGTCTCCCACTCCCACCAAATCCCGCCCCTCCCACCACATCGCGCCTATCCCGCCGCTCATTTCTGGCTCCCAACACATATCCCGCCGCCGATTCATTTCTCCTATCCCACCGATTTGTTTCTCCCTCCCGCCGGTCCACCCGCCGCCGCTACCCTCTCCCCATTCCATGGCGCCGCCGACAGCCCCCAAAAAGATGGCCAAGAAAGCGGCCAAGAAGCCGCCGGGCAATGCGACGAAAGGGGCGAAAGCGCCGTTCACGAAGCCACGGAAGGCGCCGGCTCCGAAGAAGAAGCCGAAAGGATGGACCGAAGATCAATGGCAGCAAGATTGTCTGCGCCGGAGGATAGCGACGGCGGAGCGGAAAGGACGGAGGACGGCGGAGCAGGAGAAGAAGGCTCTGGCGGCGCGCCAGCACCAGCACATAGTGGCCGGGTGTCTCGCCGCCACCAACGCGATCCCATGGAATACGTCCATGCCGGTGTACGTTCCGGGAGTGTTCTCTCCGTCATCATCCGCCTTCTACAACGACGGTCCCTCCGGCACTCCCGGGTGCGTGACGCCTAACTTGTTGCCCCACTACCAGGATGTGCTACCGCTTGGCGGCTTCAACCCCAACAACCTCTACTCCCCGGCGTACGAGCAGCGCGAGCCAAGACCCGGTCCGGACGGCGACCCTTTCACTGGCCGCAGGGGCCGCTCGAATTCGACGACGCTGGTGCTGAGGGTGTTGAGGAAGAGGGCGGGGGTGAGGACGAGGAGGACGACGAAGAGGAGGAGGTGGAGGACGACGACGAGGACGAAGAGGGCGGCGAGGGCGGCAAGGAAGAGGACGAGGAGGGTGCCGGTGATGATGATCTCGTGGAGGTAGACGCGGACGGCGTGAGGACGAAGAAGAAGATGAAGAAGAAGAAGAAGGCGTCGGGCACACGAGGCCCCAAGTGGACGGTTTTGGAGGATCTTTGTCTGTGCGAGTCGTGGGCGACGGTGAGTCATGACTCCATCATCGGCGCCAACCAAAAATACGGGAAGTATTGGGCGAGGATCAATGCCGAGTTCGATGAGCGCAAGCTCATCAAGAGCGACTGTCACGCCCCGAAACCGGGCCTAGTCGTGACAACGCCACATATTTATAATCTTGCGATTATAAACATGTAAGGCTAAAAATAAACATACTTATAAAGCTAAAACATCACTTTATTCAATATCTTTTCTATTACACGAATCATAAAACATTATTATTTCCCCTTCCCGTAGTACTACGTCTACGCTTTGCCGTCATCTCCAAGTCGTGCTCACTTCTGTAAAAAATGGAGATGGAAGGGGTGAGTATGAGGGCATACTCAGCAAGTAGTACAACAAGAAAACAATAGATGATCAAGAGATTAGCGGAAATCAAAGGATAATAACAAAGTATCAGTCGGAATCAGATATCATGGATACAACAAAGGTAACGGAAATGGCAAGGAAAATATTGGCATCACACATGACAGCAAGCTTCCCAACCCGGGAGTCACGAGGGTGAATATCCACACTTTTACGCTCTGCGAGGGGTACTCCGACATCGACAGTCTTGACTAGCTTCACCGTGCTAGCCAAGCAGTGCCTTTTACCCGCTAAGATCCGGACACTCGACCTACTGATGTCGGTCGCTCCTACGGATCCATCACCGACACGTTCCCGAACAGAGGCCGTCCCCAGCGGAGAACACGAGACAGTCCCATACCTGAACTGTGACCGGTACAATACGTTTGCCGTCGTGATACCAATACGACAAGATTAGGATACTCGCAGGTAAGTGATACAATCACTATCTTGAGATCAACAATCTCAAGGCTCGATATGAGCTCCCGCAAATAATGTAACTCGGAAGGCTGGAGATGACTACCCGTCTCTCTCCAACAACATTATGATCAAACAGGACCAACGATCGATGTTCAACAATATTAGGATCAAGCAAGAATAAAGAGTAGGGATTTCTATTTTCGTGCCCTCGGGTCCTTAGTTGTGCTCAGTTTTCCCCAGCTCCTTAGTTTTTCCTCAGTTTTACCCAAGCGTTTGTCTGAAACCATCAGACGTGATGTAACGGCCGGTTGCCCGACGGTTGACCGTTATCTTCTGACTAGTGGGGCCACGTAGAGCCTGCAAAGACACGTCGGACCATCCATCTTTGTTTGACCGTAAGCATCGCTGTATCCCCGACCAAAACGCGAACGAGTGGGGCTTCGGTATATCAAATGACAAGTACGGCCATGACGCTGATACAAGGGGCAATACACGGGTAGGATTAGATTTTTAAACGGAGCTCTACAGCGATGGCACGGAGGAGGTGGCATGCGGGGTGCCGAGATGAGATCGACGTCCACAAAGAACTGCATGAGGCGAGACCAGACGCATTAGATAGATATGAACTAGACGCGTTTAACCATGCAAAGAAGAGAAGAAATGGTCGACGACATCGACGACCACCTCAAAACTTTGACTGACCGTGTCGGACACGAACGCGAGCAATGTAGAGAAAACTAGTGTCTCTCCTTTCCGGCGTGTATAGGTGGGTGCTAGGAGAGTGTGGTGGCGAAGGGAAAGATCTCGCGGCGGTCCGTGGCGTCCGAAGCATAGCGGGTCGGCGTGGCCGTGCCCACGGCGGCGTGCATGCATGATCGGCATTGGCATCAGCATGTACGTTCGGCATTGGCCTCGGCGGTATCTCTCGGTGTGTCGTTGATCGAATGAGGGGACGGGATTGAGGGTGCATCCCGACGTTGACCTAGCAGTGGCGGCGAGCATAGCCGTTCTGACCATGCCGATATCGGCATCGGCATCGTTTGGAGGCTGTGGTGCTCGAATCAAGTTGGGATTTGTTTCTTGTAGGCCAAAATGAATTTGAAACAAGTTTCATGTTGAAGGTTAGGTAACGAAAGTTTGTAACTATCCCAAAATTATACTAGCGCCATGGTGAGGTTCTTTTTGATAGAGCTATACGGTTGGGTAAACTTTTTTGACACTTTTTAGATAGGGTTCCTTGTTGTTACACGTATGGCATCATGTATGGAAAATTTGGGGTCATTTGGAGATGTTCGAAAAAATCACTTTGCTTAAGCGCATGCCGTTTCGTCTCGCTGAAACCAGCTTTTCTAACAAGGTGATTTTTTCTACCTTCTCTAAATAACCTCAAATTTCATACAGCTGATCTTCTATACATAGATAGATAGATTGTTTCGTTTTTACATTTTTCGAACTTTTTATTTCCCTTTTACAATACCCAATTGATTTTCAGGTCAAAACCTCGAAAAACAGCATCATGTATGGCATCATTTTCACCCTAAATTTTCTGAAACTTTCCCTTTTAGATATTCCTTGTTGTTATAGGTATGCCATCATGTATGCCAAACTTGGTTAGGTCTCACTCGAAACCAGCTTTTGTAACAAATTAGGTTTTTTCTCGCGTGAAAAGTAATGGCTACAACAAATTGTTGATGGTTTATCATTTTTTTGCGTGAAAAGTAATGGCTACAACAAATTGTTGATGGTTTATCATTTTTTGCGTGAAAAGTAATGGCTACAACAAATTGTTGATGGTTTATCATTTTTTGCGTGAAAAGTAATGGCAACAACAAATCGGTGATGGTTTATCATATTTTTTGCGTGAAAAGTAATGGCAACAACAAATTGTTGATGGTTTATCATTTTTTGCGTAAAAGTAATGGCTACAACAAATTGTTGATGGTTTATCATTTTTTGCGTGAAAAGTAATGGCAACAACAAATCGGTGATGGTTTATCATTTTTTTTTGCGTGAAAAGTAATGGCTACAACAAATTGTTGATGGTTTATCAATTTTTTGCGTGAAAAGTAATGGCAACAACAAATCGGTGATGGTTTATCATTTTTTTTGCGTGAAAAGTAATGGTAACAACAAATCGGTGATGGTTTATCATTTTTTGCGTGAAAAATAACGCCTAAAACAGTTTATAATTTTTAGCGCGTGAAAAATAATACGAGAAAACCGCCCTTCGAGCAAGCTAATTAACCGCCAACGAGAGAGAGAGGGTTATCCTGCCCGTTCCCTATATCATACGATCAACGGTCGGTGGGCACGATCCGCGTGACATGGGCTAGACCAATCAGAGCGATGATGCACGTCTGCGAGAATTTGTGAAGAGAGAGGGCAAAACCGAGTACTATCAAGAAACCAAGGGCACCTGAGTAGTAAATAGACTAAGGGATTCAAATATGAGATTTAAAAAATGGAAAATGCGTGTTTTGTACAATGAAACCCATCTTGGCCTACCTCAAACTATTTGCAATACCAATATACATCAGTGTGAGAATTGTGGCCTCATTTAGACAAAGTATGATTTGGGGGAAGCTGTTTTGGGAAGGGCTTATTGTGGAAAACCATGCACCTTCATAGCTACTAGGTGATTTGAGAAGTGGCAATTTGTGGTAAAACTTGATTTATCTATGATTTATCTATGATTTGAGAAGTGTCAATTTGTGGTAAAGACTCCATGAGTAAGTGCCACTCTTTTTAGGATTTTTTTGCACATTAAATGACTCATTTAACTAGTTAATCCCATTTGTTGACTCTCTGTTGACCAGCCACTTGAGGGTAAAACTGAGTATATTGCACTAGCCAGTATTAGCACTCGAGGGGAAAATTGAGCACACAAAAAATGCTAGTATAAGACTCGAGGGTATACCTGAGTATATCTAAATTTCCAGGGTTAGACTCGAGGACACGTGCAATTGTTGACGCGTAGACGCGGGTCGCGGTGGAGAAGTCGAGACGTGCAATCGTGGACGCGTGTCGCGTTGCGAAGTCCAAGACGTGCGGACGTGCACCCGTGCACGCGTAGGGACGCGGGTCGCATTAACCACCCCTCGCCTTTATAGACGCCTCCTCCCACTCGTCTCTGTCACTCTCACTCGCTCACGCATCGCCAACTCTCTCCCACGTCCCATCATCTTCTCCAAAGCAAAAACCCTCTCCCTCTCCCTCTTCCTCTTCCTCTTCCTCCGCCGGAGAGATGGACAAGGAGAATGCCAATCCCATCGTCGAGGTTGGCTCGAAGCGCGACGCCTCCATCTTCGGCCCCGTCCCCTCGACGGACGACGCCGCCGCCGCCGCCGCCGCCGCCGCCGCCGTGCATCGGAGGCTGCTGCCGCCGGTGGCAGTCAGATCCCGGCGGGATGGGACCCCTACGACCCCGTGCCGTACGTCCCGCCCCGAACCCCTACGACACCTCCTCGGAGGACCCATGGAACGAGGTAACTACGGTTTGCTTCCTTTTTTGTTCCCCATTCCTTTTTGAACCCTATTTTTGCTGGTGTAGATGGATCCGTAGATGGATCAGTATTGGGCTAATATTTGCGCCGATTTTATTCCATTTTGTTTTGATCACTTCTTGATTTGGGGTTCGGCTGTTCGGTTAATTTATGCAAGTAATATTGGATCTCAATCAGTTAATTTATGCAAGTAATCATGGGATCTCAATCAGTTATTTTATGCACTAATCAAAAGATATCAACCGTTTAATTTTGCAAATAATCTCGAATGTGTTCAAGTTCAGATCTAGTTCAGATCTAGAATCTGTTTCTTTGCCTATGATGAATGGTTGGGCACAAATTTTTACAGGGAGGGTTCAGCGAACCATTGCTTGTGTACAAATCTGTTGTGCATGAGCTTTAGTTCGCTTACCCCTTCCCCGTAGATATATAATCATGTCCACTCTAACCGAGGCTGACTCTGTTTTTCTTAACTTTGTTATCATGTACGTTAGTCATCGTTGCAACTCATTCACTAGTTTCTGTTTGATATGGATCAGATGTCTGGCAGCGACGTCGGCAGCGACGAAGAGCAGGAGGACGTCAAGACTCGCCAGGTGCTGCGGAGGCTGCAGGTCGGCCAGTACATCTCCTACTTCGCCAAGGAGGTGTACAGGTGCCCCTTCGCACCGGGAGACTCGGCGCCACGGACTTCAACTGCCTTGTCACGCATGCTGAGAACATCAGCAACACCTTCCCCAAGGTCGGCACGACGGTGAACGTCCACTCCTTCCGCGCCAAGCACAGGGCGCTCGGCATGCACCTCCGCAGCTTGCAGCGGGTGGAGATCTCCGCCGGACGCATGCCTCCGCTCAAGCCCAAGGCTCCCAAGGGGAGCAAGAGCAACAAGTGGAGGGAGAGCCAGATGGGGTAGGCGGAGTCCTGGACGTGTGCTGCTGCTGCTGCTGCCTCCTAGTTTGTTGTTGGGATCCCTTTGTTGTTAGCTAGGGATCCCTTGTTGTTATGTTAGTATGATGGTGCTGTGAAGAACCTGTTACTATGTTGGCTGCTGTGTATGCAGCCTATTATCTATCCATATTATCTAGGGATTATCTATCCCTAGTCTACTATATTTTGTTGGCCGTACTTAGTTTTCTTGATTTACTATGACTCGTGAATTTATCGTACATTATCCTCGGAGATTTGCTTCTAGATTTAACTACATACATATGAACCAGAGGGAGTACTAGATTTGCTGCCATATTGGGCAAACAACGAGGGCCAAAAGGCACAAATAATTGAAGAAAGTCAGAAATGCAAGCTTCTCTAGATTTTATACTAATTTGGTGAAAAGGACAGAGAGAAAGAGGGGGAAAAGGTGCACTTAATAGGGATGCCAATTTGGGGCCGAGAGAGACAGAACCCAGCCTCCTGCTCACGTGCAACCAAACGCTTCTCGTCCTGTCCCACGCGGGCCCTTTCTACCAGCCCCACGCGACGCGGGCCCACACGACTCGGCCCCACAAGACGCGGCCCCACACGTGACAGAACGGTCAACTAAACGGGAATCCTGCCGTCTGAGCTGCTTCTGCGGGTTTCAAACAAGGGCTTGGGGAAAACTGAGGAAAAACTAAGGAGCTGGGGAAAACTGAGTACAACTAAGGACCGGAGGGCACGAAAATAGAAATCCCTAAAGAGTATAGTGCAAGTAGCAACATCTCAATGGAATATCAACAAGATAAAATCTAGAAGTAACAACGGAGCTACTTGCAGGAGTCAAAGATCAGGAAGGAAGAAATCTACTTGCAAGATCAATGGATTAGAACAGACACTACTTGCCTTAGTAGAAATAGCATGAACTATGTCAGCACCATCCCAATTGATCAATCACACTTACGCCAGATGAAAACTGATGGCAGTACCGAACATCAATCTACTACTCGTCTACTCGGCTGTCTTGATAGCATCTCCGACTAACTACGCTACTCCAGATCATGTACGTAGGAATACCAGCAGCTCTTCGTCACTCGGCTCCTCCTCTCATTCTCTCTCCGAGTCTGATCGATGTGGTGTTGTACGTACGTGTAGAGTGTTGAGCATCAGCTATTTATAGGAAAGGGCAGGACCATGGATGCTGACCAAAATATCTGAAATATCCTGCCGCTTGCCGCTTCGAGCTGAGTAGAAGTCGCCGGCCGACGTCCATTGGAAGCGAGCTGATAATTATTCGCTCCTACCCGTACACCATGCAGAGCGTCCACGGAGAGAGCAAGATGACTAAACTAATCTGAGTCTGCCAACGCAGCTAAGCTCCTCTAGTAGCATGCCACGTTCCACCTTCTGACCAATCATCTCACGTTTCTAGCTATGTATGCACGTATGAAGCCAACCAGGTACTCACTACTAGTAATTAGCTAGATTGACAGCAGAATTGGTACTACTAATCGACATGCACAAGCCAAGTTTTAAATTAATTCTTGCATGTTGATACTTGCCTCCAATTTTGAACACTAGATATTTACTAAACAAGATAATTAGTAGCCAATTATCATTTAACTTTAGTAAATAGAAAAATCAGGGTTATCACATCCTACCCACCTTATTAGAATTTCGTCCTCGAAATTCCGGACCAAAACAAACTTATATTTTCCAAAACTAAGATGCATGATTTTATCTAAACAAAAATATTGAAACAAAAGATTTAGCAAGGCAAAACAAAGTTAGATTAACATATAAGAAATGTAAAGCGATTGCTTCTAACTTACGTGCCTAAACTACCCCATTATCCCACTTTAGTTTTCAAAATTTTATTTTTATTTAGCCTAAGCTCTGATACCACTAAATTGTCACGCCCCGAAACCGGGCCTAGTCATGACAACGCCACATATTTATAATCTTGCGATTATAAACATGTAAGGCTAAAAATAAACATACTTATAAAGCTAAAACATCACTTTATTCAATATCTTTTCTATTACACGAATCATAAAACATTATTATTTCCCCTTCCCGTAGTACTACGTCTACGCTTTGCCGTCATCTCCAAGTGGTGCTCACTTCTGTAAAAAATGGAGATGGAAGGGGTGAGTATGAGGGCATACTCAGCAAGTAGTACAACAAGAAAACAATAGATGAGTAAGAGATTAGCGGAAATCAAAGGATAATAACAAAGTATCAGTCGGAATCAGATATCATGGATACAACAAAGGTAACGGAAATGGCAAGGAAAATATTGGCATCACACATGACAGCAAGCTTCCCAACCCGGGAGTCACAGGGGTGAATATCCACACTTTTACGCTCTGCAGAGGGGTACTCCGACATCGACAGTCTTGACTAGCTTCACCGTGCTAGCCAAGCAGTGCCTTTTTACCCGCTAAGATCCGGACACTCTGACCTACTGATGTCGGTCGCTCCTACGGATCCATCACCGACACGTTCCCGAACAGAGGCCGTCCCCGGCGGAGAACACAGACAGTCCCATACCTGAACTGTGATCGGTACAATACGTTTGCCGTCGTGATACCAATACAACAAGATTAGGATATTAGCAGTAAGTGATACAAGTCACTATCTTGAGATCAATAATCTCAAGGCTCCACATGAGCTCCCGCAAATAATGCAACTCGGAAAGCTGGAGATGACTACCCGTCTCTCTCCAACAACATTATGATCAAACAGGACCAACGATCGATGTTCAACAATATTAGGATCAAGCAAGAATAAAGAGTATAGTGCAAGTAGCAACATCTCAATGGAATATCAACAAGATAAAATCTAGAAGTAACAACGGAGCTACTTGCAGGAGTCAAAGATCAGGAAGGAAGAAATCTACTTGCAAGATCAATGGATTAGAACAGACACTACTTGCCTTAGTAGAAATAGCATGAACTATGTCAGCACCATCCCAATTGATCAATCACACTTACGCCAGATGAAAACTGATGGCAGTACCGAACATCAATCTACTACTCGTCTACTCGGCTGTCTTGATAGCATCTCCGACTAACTACGCTACTCCAGATCATGTACGTAGGAATACCAGCAGCTCTTCGTCACTCGGCTCCTCCCTCTCATTCTCTCTCCGAGTCTGATCGATGTGGTGTTGTACGTACGTGTAGAGTGTTGAGCATCAGCTATTTATAGGAAAGGGCAGGACCATGGATGCTGACCAAAATATCTGAAATATCCTGCCGCTTGCCGCTTCGAGCTGAGTAGAAGTCGCCGGCCGACGTCCATTGGAAGCGAGCTGATAATTATTCGCTCCTACCCGTACACCATGCAGAGCGTCCACGGAGAGAGCAAGATGACTAAACTAATCTGAGTCTGCCAACGCAGCTAAGCTCCTCTAGTAGCATGCCACGTTCCACCTTCTGACCAATCATCTCACGTTTCTAGCTATGTATGCACGTATGAAGCCAACCAGGTACTCACTACTAGTAATTAGCTAGATTGACAGCAGAATTGGTACTACTAATCGACATGCACAAGCCAAGTTTTAAATTAATTCTTGCATGTTGATACTTGCCTCCAATTTTGAACACTAGATATTTACTAAACAAGATAATTAGTAGCCAATTATCATTTAACTTTAGTAAATAGAAAAATCAGGGTTATCACATCCTACCCACCTTATTAGAATTTCGTCCTCGAAATTCCGGACCAAAACAAACTTATATTTTCCAAAACTAAGATGCATGATTTTATCTAAACAAAAATATTGAAACAAAAGATTTAGCAAGGCAAAACAAAGTTAGATTAACATATAAGAAATGTAAAGCGATTGCTTCTAACTTACGTGCCTAAACTACCCCATTATCCCACTTTAGTTTTCAAAATTTTATTTTTATTTAGCCTAAGCTCTGATACCACTAAATTGTCACGCCCCAAACCGGGCCTAGTCATGATAACGCCACATATTTATAATCTTGCGATTATAAACATGTAAGGCTAAAAATAAACATACTTATAAAGCTAAAACATCACTTTATTCAATATCTTTTCTATTACACGAATCATAAAACATTATTATTTCCCCTTCCCGTAGTACTACGTCTACGCTTTGCCGTCATCTCCAAGTGGTGCTCACTTCTGTAAAAAATGGAGATGGAAGGGGTGAGTATGAGGGCATACTCAGCAAGTAGTACAACAAGAAAACAATAGATGAGTAAGAGATTAGCGGAAATCAAAGGATAATAACAAAGTATCAGTCGGAATCAGATATCATGGATACAACAAAGGTAACGGAAATGGCAAGGAAAATATTGGCATCACACATGACAGCAAGCTTCCCAACCCGGGAGTCACAGGGGTGAATATCCACACTTTTACGCTCTGCAGAGGGGTACTCCGACATCGACAGTCTTGACTAGCTTCACCGTGCTAGCCAAGCAGTGCCCTTTTACCCGCTAAGACCCGGACACTCTGACCTACTGATGTCGGTCGCTCCTACGGATCCATCACCGACACGTTCCCGAACAGAGGCCGTCCCCGGCGGAGAACACAGACAGTCCCATACCTGAACTGTGATCGGTACAATACGTTTGCCGTCGTGATACCAATACAACAAGATTAGGATATTAGCAGTAAGTGATACAAGTCACTATCTTGAGATCAATAATCTCAAGGCTCCACATGAGCTCCCGCAAATAATGCAACTCGGAAAGCTGGAGATGACTACCCGTCTCTCTCCAACAACATTATGATCAAACAGGACCAACGATCGATGTTCAACAATATTAGGATCAAGCAAGAATAAAGAGTATAGTGCAAGTAGCAACATCTCAATGGAATATCAACAAGATAAAATCTAGAAGTAACAACGGAGCTACTTGCAGGAGTCAAAGATCAGGAAGGAAGAAATCTACTTGCAAGATCAATGGATTAGAACAGACACTACTTGCCTTAGTAGAAATAGCATGAACTATGTCAGCACCATCCCAATTGATCAATCACACTTACGCCAGATGAAAACTGATGGCAGTACCGAACATCAATCTACTACTCGTCTACTCGGCTGTCTTGATAGCATCTCCGACTAACTACGCTACTCCAGATCATGTACGTAGGAATACCAGCAGCTCTTCGTCACTCGGCTCCTCCCTCTCATTCTCTCTCCGAGTCTGATCGATGTGGTGTTGTACGTACGTGTAGAGTGTTGAGCATCAGCTATTTATAGGAAAGGGCAGGACCATGGATGCTGACCAAAATATCTGAAATATCCTGCCGCTTGCCGCTTCGAGCTGAGTAGAAGTCGCCGGCCGACGTCCATTGGAAGCGAGCTGATAATTATTCGCTCCTACCCGTACACCATGCAGAGCGTCCACGGAGAGAGCAAGATGACTAAACTAATCTGAGTCTGCCAACGCAGCTAAGCTCCTCTAGTAGCATGCCACGTTCCACCTTCTGACCAATCATCTCACGTTTCTAGCTATGTATGCACGTATGAAGCCAACCAGGTACTCACTACTAGTAATTAGCTAGATTGACAGCAGAATTGGTACTACTAATCGACATGCACAAGCCAAGTTTTAAATTAATTCTTGCATGTTGATACTTGCCTCCAATTTTGAACACTAGATATTTACTAAACAAGATAATTAGTAGCCAATTATCATTTAACTTTAGTAAATAGAAAAATCAGGGTTATCACAGCGACTACAACAAAGTGAGAATGAAGAGGAGCCAAAAGGCAATGTCGACGCGATGGGCCATCATCCAGGCGTCGGTGAACTCCTTCCATGGATACCATCACGACTTAGTGACCAGAGCCGACAGTGGCGCCGACGTCTCCAAACTGGTACGACTCTTTCTTCCATAATCTGTAGCGTCTACATTGTGTTCGATGAAATGATTCCGCTTCCTTTGCTTAGTTTGATAGGGCCATGGAGCTTTATCGGAGGAACTCGGAGGGGCATAAGTCGTTTACGCTGATGCATTGCTATAGCAAGCTCAAAGTGAACGAGAAATGGCGGTTGACGCGCCTGTCGCTGTCCAACGGGAAGGACGCCATTGATCTAGACGCGCCGCTGGCAACGTCAGTAGGGCGTCCTACTAGCAACAAGGCTGCCAAGGCCGCCTTGGCCGACGGCGCGTTGTGTGAGAAGACGCAGGCGTCGATCACGAAATGCCTCGCCGACGTCTCCTCGACCTTTCTCTCCCGCGACAAAAAGGCCGACGAAAGGTGGGCGGAGCTGCTCAAGAGGCAAGAGAAGAAGTTGGAGCTCAAAAAATGCAGTGACGACATGTCCCTGTTGAGAGCGTCGACAGAGGGAATGCCTCCCCGGACGCGGGCGGCGTACAACTTCTTCAAAGGCCAGATCCTCGACGACATCGAAGCCAAAATGGCGGCGGCCGACGCTGCGGCCGACCGGCGGCCCAGGCAGCGGTAGCGGCAGCGGCAGCAACCGTGGAGCAAGAGCCGGCTGACGCGTCTTCTACTGCTACACCTGCGTCGGCCTCTGCGTCGGCGACGGAGCAGACGGAGCATGCACAGCACCGGGCAGATCGCGATGAGGTCATCGTGAACGATGGGCCTGCGTCGACCCATGATACGTCGCCCTCGCCCAACCCTTTCTTCTAATTACCATGCACCACCGCGCGCCCAGTACTTTGATCACCGCTACTCTAATCGCGACGATTCGGCGGGAACGATCTCTTTTGAATGCAACAATTTAAATTTCTGATTGGGGGCGGCGTTTGGGGGACGCGGCTGAGGGGCGACGTCCCCCAAACGCGGCACGAACAAAACACGTCCTCCAAATGCTTAATCCGGCGCGGTTTGGGGGACGCTTTGGGGAACGCGACTGGAGATGCTCAATGTGCCAAAAGAAGCCCGTGCATAGAAGTTCCGTTGGCTCTTGCATCCATCATTGGACATTTAGCACATCAGCTGGTAACAACTGATTAGGAAACAGTTACATTGTTTATCCGTATGAAACTTGGGAGATCATCGTCCAAACAAAAAAGATACGCCTAGCCAGCTCATGTGCTACTACCTCATTAGCCTACCTTGAACCAGTGGTGATTCTAGAACAAAATACGAGGGTAGGCTCACAATAACAGATCACTCAACTAGACTGAACTAAACAAAGCAATATGGTCTTGCACTTCTAATTCATATAATATCGTCGCAAATCAGCTGGATTTTTGTCACGCGATGAGAATGATCGCTTCTTCATTTGCAAATCTGATGACAAAAAAATAGTCTGCATCAATGACAAGTTCAATGATTACTCAATGGTCAATACAAACGCTGCAAAAACTCAACTAAATTAGTTAATTGGAGGACAGTGAATTACCGTACCGGGCGCTTGCGGTTTCAAAGAATATATTCTGCAAGTCTGCAACACGGATGGATGACTGATCGACAGGCGCCCTTCCTTGAAGACCTGATCCAGCCTGATCCTCGCTTCGCCTGCCTCGCGCGTGGAGACGTGCAGTTTGCGGAGCTCGACAGATCCAGAGATTTCGCGATCTTCCGCCACGCCGTGCGAGCTGGCCAGAGAAAAGGAAATCGATCGATTCTTTTTTTTTAAAAGGTGAGATCGATCGATTTTAGCTGACATTGTAACTTTATGCGTCGTGTGCCTCCCTAAAAGAAATCGCTCTCGGGCAGGACCACTAATGAGCTAAACTGAACGCACCATAAGGCCCAAAAAACGGCTTGCTGCTTCGTTTCTCTTTCTCTCCGCTTCTTTCTGTCCAGAACCAGGGGAAAAGGATAGGGAGAAGCTCCAGTCCGTGTCTAAACAATTAATGCATATATACTGATTTTTTTTCTCGAAAAATTAGAGGGTAGGCTCGAGCCTGACGAAGCCTACCCAGAAAACCGCCAATGGATAATAAAACCATGTAATGATGAAAGGTAGCAACTAAAATCGTTGTAATTGTCCCTAGTATCCTATTTGATGTAAAATATGCCCTACAGAGACACTGATGAAAGGTAGCAACACTGTTGACGCTCGCTGAAACCGTGCCGGAAGGTCATGGTACTGCCGTTTGGGCTGCCCAATCACATGCAGCAGGACACGATGGACAAGGTGGTCGCGTATGGCGGTACCCGGATGCCACAAAGGGTGGTCGAGTAGCCGCATTCGTGCTCAACCGAACGCTGACATGCCGCAAATGGAGAAGACGATGGAACTAGCCGAGAAACAGGATGCTGCTACTCATCAATGTACAACTTCTGTTAAAAAATATGCTTTACTGATTTGTCTGAATTGTTTGATGATAAGATTGAGAATAGAGAGAATAGATTAGGGGTTTCCCTAGAGGAGACTTCAGTACAAGTTAGAGATTCTATTAATTCTATTAAGGAGTTAGACAGGTCGCGTAATTTAGTATTTCTTGCTAAAACTTTAGACAATGTGAACAAGGGTTATAGTAGCTTAGTGCTTTCGAGGGTATGTAATATCTCTGACGATTTGTTAGATGACGATGACAGAGAGCATGAGGATCATGAGGATCCTTGTGCACTGATTCGCGAAGAAAATGAATCAAAGGTAAAAGTTCATGTTGGCAAAATTGGTGTTCGCCACATTGTTAGTATTATAAAATTAAACAAGAGAAACAAATGAGAGGAATGTGATGGAATAGTGATGGGTTACGGGATTCTGCTAAACACCCTATGATCCATGAGACTCTGCGTGATAATAAATTAGATTTCGTTGTTCTATTGGAGATAGGTCAGCGGCGAAACTCCCAGTATGGCAAGGTAGAGCAGCTGCCCTACCTTGACTTTTGGTGAATACACTTAGATGCGGGTGTTTGTTCTGAAAAAGTTAAGTGGTCATACATCGAAAACAGACTCTGTATGAGAAAGTTATACTTATTTTAGTGAACACTGCGCAAAATCAATTACAAACCGAAAACATAGACTATTTACCTCCAAGCATAGACTATTTTAGGCTCAATGCGAATAACATTGCTTGTATTATAGAGAATTATCGTTGACTGAACCTTATGATATACAAGGTAAGCTTAAGTTATTCATTAAATATTTGAAAGACACGTCATAGTTTCTCCGACCAACACCTCATTAAAATGATATTGGTTTTACCAATGGCGGCCTCAACAATTGAAAGAAATTTCCCGGCACTAAAGATAATCAAGATCGAGTTGTACATCGAACAAGGGATAATCAACCGTTTTGATTGTTTGAATTGCATTAAAAAGAGGCAAAGCTTTTCCATTGAGTTAGCATTATTGCTATTTTTTGTTCTAATTGTAATTAATATGTTTTTATTTTTATTGTATCCAGTGATTGTGTTTGAACCATATACATCACTACCACTTTAGGACTATTTTGGTATTTGTATCTTTCAAGATTCGCTCTACCTTAGATTTTTTTCGTCCTTCGCCACTGAGATAGGTCATTCCTAAAACATTTGTCTAGGGGGTAGACTACATGTGGTATTGTCTACCCCCTCATGGACGTTCTTGCAGGAATTTCAGTTGGTATTAACGTGGAAACAATCTCGATCCAAAGAGTGGGAGACGGGAGATTTTTGTGTTGACCTTTTTATAAAATATAAGTAGCTTGCTTTGAGTAGATTCTAGTTGTTCTCTATGGGGAAGCACATGATGCACTCAAACCAGAGTTCTAGCTTAACTAGTTAGAATTTGTGACTCGAATACTCTACCTATGTTGGTAGGAGGAGATTTCAACGTTATTAGAAAGCAAGAAGAAAAAACAATGATAACTTTAATTCAAAATGGCCTTTTTCTTTTTTAATGTCATCATTGAGATCCTTGATCTAAGAGAGATCGTTCTTTCTAGTAGACAATGTACTTGGCTAGTAGAAGATATTTCCCTACATATGAGCGGTTAGACCGTGTTCTAACTAATCTAGAATGGGAACAAAAATGTCCTCTTGTATCGATGTGTTCTTTGTCCTGTACGGGGGTACGGTCCAACCATACACCTCTACTTATTGACTTCGTTAATGCTGCTCACCTTGGCAATAAAATCAAGTTTTCTTTCGACTTATCTTGGATGTGCCAAGATGTTTTTTATGACTTAACAAAACTCAATGGAATTCTATCCATGTTGGAAAATCACGAGCCGAAAGATGGCAAAATAAGATAAGACATATAACAAAATTACTTAGGGAACGGGAAAAGAATTTAAGTGGAATTTATAAGAAGGATAAACAGAAGCTACTCTTACTAATAGATGAGCTTCATTTAAAGGCCGAAATTTCACCTCTCAGTTCAACCAAGAGGTCATCAAAGAAGGAGGTTGATATTAGCTTGACGAAATTGCATCGTGATGAGAAGACCAAGTGGGCTCAATTCGCCAAAGTTAAGCACATCTAGGTATTTTGGAGTGTGGATCATGTGTATATACATTCAGGTTCACTATACCCTAGCGTTGATAAAAATATAGATTTAGTTTCTTCCCCGCAAAAAAATAGTTTTTAGTTTCTTTAAAAACTTATCAAAATCCTCTATTTCGGCTTACCAAGTCCATGTATTGCTTATCACGTGTCGACTTGTCGTGCATATTGGTCACTGCTATGGGATAACTAGTTTGTGAAAAGCAAAACTATAACTGGACCTTGGCCTGTTGTGGCAGACCCGGATGCATCTCTGGCTAGAGGAGCATGAGGTGGTGTTCTCTTGAGGCCTTGTTTGGAGAAGATGGCGAGGTCAGGAGGAGAGTGCTGAATGTAAGAGTCGTTTGCCATTTCGGCAGGAGGAACCATTCTCTGTTGGCATGTTCAGATTCTTTTTTTTTTTTTTTTTGAAGCTGATCAGTCGGTTTCCCTGGTGCATTTTTTTCCTTTTTATTAAATAAGGAGAAAGAATTACCAGTATAATAAAAGGGAAAAATAAAAAAAAGGAGATAGAGAATAACTCCTAACTAAGCTAAGAAAAGCTAAGCTAAACTAGATTGAGCTGAAAACTATACAAAATTCTGAATCCAGGATTTCAAACCAGAATCTCTTCCTTGTAGCCTTGATGAGGAGGAGAAATTCCCCCTTGAAAGTATGTTCAGAATTTTGTATATTCCCTCCATCTGCAAATAAGTGAGGTACCGTTCTCTATTGGCATGTTCACAATTTTTTGTATTCCCCTTGTCCACAAATAAGTGTCTGATCAGATTTTTCTACGCAGTAGAACACATATAGATACATGCGTATCTAAATATGATTCAGTTATTTGTGGACAGAGGGGTTTTTTTGGACTGACATGTACTATGTGTGCAAGAGGGTCTCTTGGAGGTACAAAACTGAAGGTGGAAGAAAGGGCGTAGGTTTCCTGCTTGGAGTCTAATCGGTTTGTGAAAAATGAGTGCATAACTCCTGACATCGAAATCCAAAGCTACATGCAGGTATTTGACGACTTAACCCATTATTACAGAAGCAAAACACACTGCCAACAACTAGGTTTCATTGCCAACAACTAGGTTCCTAGCCACCGGCTGGGTGAAATCCTTCACCAATAATGTTGTTCTTCCAAGATAAAGTGCACTTCTGCTAGGGTTTTTGGGTTTCAGTTCTATCTTGCTGCAAACAGGTATACTGAATTCGCCTTCCACTTGGTGCATGAAATCATTTTCACAACTTGGACCTTGCTAAACCAGCACTTTTATCTAGGAAAGAGATCACCAGATAGAATGATGGGTATAGCTCTTGCAGCTCAGACTCGAGACTGGGTCTAAGGAAATCCCCTCGCTATATAGCTCGCTCGAACCACTGAAAACAAGGAGTTAAAGGTCAGGACAGCAGGCCTCTTCTTGCTAGCTAGTTGAATTAAACTTTGGCCACTCGTGACGAAAGAGTTATTTTTGAGCAATGCTACAGCTCATCGCCTTGAAGGTGCCATCATGTCTAACCAAGAGATTCAAAGACTGGAAACTAAAAACCTACTCTTCATGGGAAGCAGTATATTCAGTCCTGGGGCAATCTATACCCTAAAAGCCAAGACAGCTAGAAGATCTTGATTGAACTAAACGATAGCCAGCAAATCGTACCCATGTATTCCATAATGCAAAAAAAAAAATTGGCACGACCGAGTGTAAATAGATAATAGTGATCACCGGCTTGATTAAAGAAATTCCACAAATGAAATGGCATTAGCAAACAGAGGATCAATCAACAAGCACACATCACTTAGGGCATCACCAACCGCGCGACGCATATCAGATGTTCAAATTGTCCACGCACGACCGTTTGCGTCGCCCCGCGGGCACGAAAATGGTCGTTTTTTTACCGCGCGTCCGTTTGCGTCTGGGGTGCCTCCAGCGGAGCGACACATTTGGCCCACGGACATGAATTTGGATGTTTAAATAGCAAAATAAGCAGGTTCAAAGTAGTATCGGTTATTACATCAAAATTCTTGAAAGTCTACATAAAAATAAGATGATATTGACCTCTACGCAATGTCTTCATGGCCAGCCAATGCTCACTGACAATCAATCAGATCCGGCTATAGTCATTTGGACATGTTTTTGTCAGACTTCAACATTCATATGCAGCTGCTGCGAGGATGATGCCCTAGGGATTGACGTAACCAGGTCACACTGAAAATTCCATTGGTGCTTATTACGGTCATCAGGACCCTCGTTCTCAACGATCATGTTGTGCATAATCACGCAACAGGTCATCACCTCATGCAAGGTCCTCAGCGACCATGTTCTTGCCGGGTGACAGACAATTGTCCACCGAGCTTGGAGCACACCAAATCCCCGCTCCACATCTTTCTTGCAAACCTCTTGCATCTTGGCAAACCTCCTCGTATTTTCCGAGTTTGGATTACAGACAGTCTTCACTAGTGTGGTCCAGTTAGGATAGATCACATCCGCAAGATAATATGGCTTGCCATATTCATTTTCATTGATTACGTAACTCACCTGAGGAGTTTTGCCTTGCATAAGCCTGTTGAAAACCGGTGATCGGTGCAACACATTGATATCATTGTTGGAACCAACCATGCCAAAAAATGAATGCCAAATCTATAAATCTTAAAGATATCACTGCTTTAAAAATGACAGTGCATCCCTCCGCATGGCCGTTGTACTGACCCTGCCATCCAAATTGATAGTTCTTTCATTCCCAGTGCATGCAATCTATGCTGCCAATCATGCCTCGAAACCCTCTAGACTCGTTGATAGACAACAACCGCTAGTATCCTCAATTTTTGGCTTCCTCAAATAATATTCTCCGAACACGGCAAAAGCGGTACATTGACTCAAGGCAGGTGCTCTCACCCATTTGAAGATACTCATTGAATATATAAGCAGCCATTCCATAGGATAGCATGCGCATGGCTGCGGAACATTTTTTGTACGAGGTGAAGCCTAGCGCACCTGGTGCATCGTGTCTGCATTGGAATTACGGGCCGTAGTCTCTGACGCCCCGTAGAATAACCATGAACAGGTCTCTTGACATCCTGTACCGGCGCCGAAACATTGTTTCCATGAACACCGGATCGGTGCGGTCGAAGTAGTCCTTTTGTAGCCGGAGGTGCCCTTCCACTCTGTTGCGAGGCCGGTTTTTGAGCGGCCCTTCACAAAGCCCCGGTGCACCGGCAGCTGGCTTGCATTGTGCTCGTGGATGATGGAGGCTGGAGCAGGAGCCATGTTCTGCGTCGTCTGCTCGGACTCATCGTCGGAAGAGGAGTCAACGATCTCAGCGCAGAAATTGTCGAGCATCTTCCACATGTCCATCTGCATGGGTAGCAACCGTTGATGCGCACAATAGCGTCCAAAAAATGAGTAAGAAACCTACCGGTCCAATTGACCGAGCAGGTCCTGGGCGGCAAGGCCGGGCCACGCAACCGGCAGATGTTTGGCCGCCAAACACGCAACAAATGCGCCCTAGAACCTGTTCTCCGGTGCAGCGAGGCCCGAGCAGGCGGTGTGTACTGCGGTGGTGTGTCGGGGTGGGGTTAGGGTGATGGCATCGCACTAGGGCAGCAAAGAAGGGGACGAGGAAGCAAATCCGCGCGATCAATTTCGCTGTCCCTCTCATGCGGGACTGGGTAAAAAAAGGAGGACGCTTGGCGACCAAGCAGTGTCCGTGGAGACCCAAACTTGACGCATATTTGGGCAGCGTTTACGTCCGCAAAGACATGCCGGTCACTATGTGTCGGGCCGCTGGGCTGGTTTCTCACACATTTTACGACCGCGCGAACGCAAACGGTAGCTCTGACTGTTTGGGTCGTCCTATTGGAGATGCCCTTAGTTCTGTAATGCTGAGAACATAGATTGTCAGACATACATGGAAGGTTCAAAAACATAGATGGGTATACATGGATGGTTGAGTAACATAGATGGGCCTCAAAGCGACCACAGGTTTGAGCAAAGGGATCACCCCAATATATACCTCAGGAACTTGATACGCAACAAAGACATGGCAATAGCAAACAGAAGATTGATCAACAAACATAACTTAGTTTTGGGGTACTAATAACATCGATAGTCAGGCATAACATGGATGGTTCAATTAAATAGATGGGCATAACTTAGCTGCAAACTACACGGTTGACATAGGTATATAGATAATCGGAATAGATAGACAGACATGGCTATTTAGATAGATAATGGACCAGACAGACGAATCTTCTCACTTGGATTCAAGCTTGACTGCTTGAGACACCATGTTGTCCTCTCTGCAGTTTACTTCACGGAGCCGGTCACAGTGTTCATTCCACAGCATCGTGTTCAATTCCTCCATCCTGGCGTAGTTGGCTTCGTAGTCGTCATCGTCCGCTTCCTCCTCCTCGCAGCCCTGATCCAACCACTCCTGACAGAACTGCATGTAGTCCTCGCGGATCCTCTTACTACGGGCTGCGTCTTCCTTGTACTGCTGCTTTCTTTTCTCGATCCAGTCCTCCGAGTAGTTCAGGAGCTTCGCCAGGTCGGTAATGGAAGCGAAGTCATCCTCAGACTCAGCGCACTCGTCCATCTCCTCTGTCTCTACAGGTGCCGCGCTTGTTATGGTGGGGAATAGGTACTTCTCGCCAGCCAACATCTCCACCATTGTCTTGTCCATCTTCTCGGTCTGGATCTTGTCGATCGCCTTCCCTGTCTCGACAGGCGCACCCTTTGATATGATGGAGAACGGCCTCTTATCGCCGCCCGACGCCCTCACCGTTGCATGCTTGGCCTTGTCCATCTTCCCCGTCCCGATCTTGCCGACCGTTGTCCCGGGGGCCGCCGTGGCCGCGGCCGCGGCCGCGCCTGAGAACCGATTGCCGTCCAACGCCTCCACCGCAATAAGCTTGCCCTTGTCCACCTCGTCCGCCTGCGGCATCATGAACTCGCCGGAGAGCCGCTTCCCGAAGTCGATCGATGTCTCTTGCTCGTCCTCGCAACCTGCCATCGGTCCGCGCGATTCTCTCTCTCTTTTTCTGGTGCTGCATATGTGTTGCCATATAGGAGCGAAACCCTAGCCCCTAGGTACGGCCACGAACCAAACTCAGAGTCTCGGACCCAACTCACTCACGGACCGGACCGCACCAGACTCTAACTGGGCCAGGCCAGCTACCTTTCTCTATTTCTCTCAAATTCTTGGAAAATTGTCCTGTGCCCAATCCTATAGGCCGACCAAGTCGGAAAACCTATACACCGACCAGGTCGGTGGCTACCGGCCACCGCACACTCCTGGTCGGGTTTGGGCCAGGCCCATTAGTTCTGTTTAACCTAGTAGTTTGGTTTACCATTTTGGTTTTTTTTTTTTGTTTTTCTATTTCTATTTCTATTTCTTTTCTGTTTTCTTTTTTCATTTTTTATATTTATTTTTCAGATTTGATAAAAAAATGGTTTAAATTAAAAAAATTGAAATTTTGATAATTGTTCGACTTTGAGAAACGTTCAAACAAAAACTTATTCCAATAAAAAATTGTTCGAATGTAAAATTGTCCAATTATAAAATTTGTTCAAAATTTAAAAATGTTCGGATATTTGAATTTTGTTGAAATTTGAAAACCGTTCAAACAAAAAATTGTTCCAATAAAAACTATTCGAATGTAAAATTGTTCAATTTTGAAATTTGTTCAAAATTTGAAATGTTCGGATATTTGAATTTTGTTGAAAATTTAAAAATGTTCATTTTAAAAAATATTAGTTTTATAAAAACAGTTCTCTAAAAATAAATATCCCAAAAAATAGAGATAAGAAACAAGAGAAAAAGAAAAGAAACAAAAAAATAAAAACTATATTACCTGTTGGGCCGCGGCCGAGCTAGCCACCTCGGCGTGCGGGAGGGTGTGCGGCATCTCCGCTCCTGCCCAACAGGTCGGTGGCGAGGAGCTCCCGACCAAGTCCGTGTATAGCGGGCACCGCACACCCCTATGGGGCATGGCCAGGCCCATATTTCATTGACTTTGGTTCTTTCGATTTTTTCTATTTTTTATTGCTCTTTTGGATTTTCAAAAAATATTAGAATTTAAAAAGTGTTCAATTGCCAAAATAATTAAATTTGAAAAATGTTAAAATCTGAAAAATGTTCAAACTCGAAAATTGTTCAAATTTGAAACATGTACAAATTCAAAAAATATTCATACTTCCAAAATATCGATTTTTTGGAGATTTTTTGGAGATTTTTTTTCCAAGTTTCCAAAAATGTTTAAATTTAAAATATGTTCATATCAAAAATCGAAATTTGAAAACAAATTGAAAATCAAAATTTGGAAAAAAATATTCAAGTTCCAAAAATGTTCAAATTTTGTAAATATTTAGATTAAAAATGTTCGCATTTTCGGCAAAAATATTTCAGATTTTTTTTAAAATTAAAATTTTCTATTTTAAATATCATGTTTAAAAATGTTTCGGTTTTTTAAAAACATAAAAATAAAATCAAAAAGAAAAGGAAAGGAAAAAACGAAAAAAATGAGAACGGAGGACCGACCCAAAACACTCTGCTCGGATGTGCGGCGTGGTGCGCCCAATGCACTAGTCAGTGTATATTACCCACCCCTTGTCATGTCGCTTGAGCAAGCCTTCAATGATCGTTAAACCCGCTCTGTCCATAGAAGAGACCTAGTCGAAGAATTGGGAAGAGCAAACCCGAAAACGGTCGCAGAACTCATGGATATAGCAAACAAATGGCCGACGGCGAAGACGCCGTCTATAAAAAGTGAGCCCGCTCACCCGAAGAAGATCGCAACAGGAACAACAACCAAAATAGACGAAAATTCTGCAACTTTGTTGAATACGACGGTCCCACAGCCAAGTTTCGGCTGGCTTCCATAGCAAAAATGGCGACAATCACCGCAATGATTACCGCAGGGGCATTGGACAGCGAAATGACAATAGAGATGCACCTAGTTCCAGCAGGCAAAACAATCGATCTAGATACGACATGTCACCAGAGGAAATCATGAACGGTCCATGTCATATGCACTTCTACATAGATTCGGAAGGAAGGAGACAGTCGGGTCATCTCCAAAAGGACTGCCGAACATTTCACGCTTTACGAACAATCACAGAAAACTCGCAAACTGAAGCAGTTAGCCGAGGATACGCACAACGGCTAAGAAGCGAGGTGCAAGTACCACCACCAGCAGCAGCAATCAACAATGAGAACCCGCAAAATCAGTTGCAGATCATCGGTCCCCCTAATTCTAGTGGCGGATACACGCAGACAAAGGGAGCGATTACGATGATCCAGAAGGGTAGGCCAACGAACCGAACGCAAATACTGATCACCAAAAAGGTAAACATGGCAGTCTTGTCGCCACCACCAAATGTCGAGTACCTTAATTGGTCCGATCAGCCAATAGGACACAGTAGGGCAGATCACCCACCCCAGGTGCCACGACCAGGACATTCGGCATTGGTGCTACCCGCAAATATCGAAGGACACGAGGTTCCTCGAGTGTTCTTAGATGGAGGCAGCATCATAAACCTAATCTATGCAGATACGTGTAGAAAGATGCATATTTTGATGGTTAACCTGATACCAACGGATACGTGTAGAAAGATGCATATTTCGATGGCTAACCAGATACCAACGGATACACATTTTCACGGAATAACACCCCAGAAGCCGAATTACCCCTTGGGCAAAATAGCCTCGACGTACAGTTCGTGTATTTTTCACTTTCACAGACCTATCCGGAGTCAAATTGACCTTGGATTTTCGGAGCATCATTTTTTCACCGGGAGGAATATAATGGAATTATGGAGCACACTTGGAGAGGCCTCAGGGATGAAGTTTATTTACTGTGGAGTATAAGAGAGGTGTATTGCATCATCTCTATGTTTGGATGTGATGCCCATATTAATTCTGATCTCACATATAATATGATTTGCACCTTCATATCTCATTGATGAATTGCTTTTTGTCCACCACAACTTTAAGAGAGAATAGTCAAGTGAATCCATGAACCCCGGTCCACTTTTTATCAGAAGAAACATCTTTATCTTGCATTTACATTGTTTTCTATTTGCTGCACTATTTTATTCCGAAAATACAAAAATATTTACTTTTCTTATTTGCATCTAAAACACTGAAAACAATCATTCTCTTTAAAGTTTTACTTAGTTACTTTATCTAGTTTAGTTTACTACTCGTTTATTACTACTTGTATTATTTACTTACACGAAACCTTGTGCTTGACAACCACACGGTGGAGTTGGGGACATAAGGCATTTATATACTTGCAGGGTTGCTTGAAGGAGGGAGAAGAGAATACTTTTCCATCCAGTTTCTCAAGAGTTTTTTTTTTGAAAGGAATACGGTAGGGGAAGCCCCTACAGTGATTTTGTTTTTAAATAATAAGAGCATCACTAGTAGTACCCCTAAACCCTCAAACCCTCAAAAATAACAATTTTTTTACAGTTTTGAGCGACAAAAACGCGTAGACTAGAACCCCTAAACACCTAAAAAATTCCCAGGTCCAACCCCTACTCCCCCTTTCAACCTGTAGAAGTGGGGGTTGGAGAGGCATTTTTGCCCCAACCCCTACTCCTCTCGTTTCCCTTCGCGAACGAACGCGGGAGGGATTTTTCAGCTCGACGCCAAGCCCGCCCGCCCGCCGCCTCCCGCGCCATCCCGCCGCCTCCCTCCCCTCCGACCGCCCATGCCCTCCCACCGCCGCCTGATAACCCACAAGTATAGGGGATCGCAACAGTCTTCGAGGGAAGTAAAACCCAAATTTATTGATTCGACACAAGGGGAGGTAAAGAATACTTATAAGTCTTAACAACTAAGTTGTCAATTCAGCTGCACCTGGAAAAGCACTAGTAACGGGGTGATGTGAAAGCAACGAGTAATATGAGAGCGATAGTAACAAGTAACACGAGCAGCGATAATAGCAATATGAGAGCAATGGCACCAGAAAATAGTTGATACTACTTCCAATGACATGTAAAATGAGTATATGATGATGAAAGATGGACCGGGGTTCCCAACTATCTACACTAGTGGTAACTCTCCAATAACAAGTGTTGGGTGAACAAATTACAGTTGGGCAATTGATAGGATTGATATAGCATTAAGACAGAACATCAAGATTATTAATCATGTAGGCATGTTTTTCATATATAGTCATACGTGCTCGCAATGAGAAACTTGTACAACATCTTTTGTCCTACCAGCCGGTGGCAGCCGGGCCTCTAGGGAATCTACTGGAAATTAAGGTACTCCTTTTAATAGAGCACCGGAGCAAAGCATTAACACTCCGTGAAAACATGTGATCCTCATATCTAAGCCTTTCCCTCTAGTTGTCCCAATTTCTGTCACTTTGGGGCCTTTGGTTCCGGACATAGACATGTGCAAACAACTTGTAGATACAATCTAAGCAATAAGTATAGAGCTTAAATCTAAGATCATGACACTCGGGCCCTAGTGACAAGCATTAAACACAACAAGATTGCAGCAACAATAACTTCACAAACTTTATAGACAGACAATCATAATGTAACAATCCATCGGATCCCAACAAACACAACACCGATTACATCAGATGAATCTCAATCATGTAAGGCAGCTCATGAGATCATTGTATTGAAGTACATGGGGGAGAGAATACCAACTAGCTACTTCTAGAACCCGTAGTCCATGGGGGAACTACTCACGGAGCATGATGGAGGCGATGGCGTTGATAGAGATGGCTTCTGGGGGCACTTCCCCGTCCCGGCAGAGTGCCGGAACAGAGACTTCTGTCCCCCGAAACGGAGTTTCGCGATGGTGGTGGCGCCCCTGGAGTCTTTCTGGAGTTTCGTCAATTGGTATCGCGTTTTTAGGTCGAAAGGGCTTATATAGGCGAAGAGGCGGCGCAGGAGGGGCACCAGGGCGCCCTCCCCATACGCCGGCGCGGCCAGGGGCCTGCCCGCGCGGCCCTATTGTGTGGGGGCCCCAGGCCTCCCCTCCGACTCTCCTTCGGTGTCCTGGTCCGTCTCGGTGAATTATGATGTTTGGTCTTCGTTTCGTCGAATTCCGAGAATATTGCCCGAACAGCCTTTCTGGAACCAAAAACGGCGAGAAAACGAGAACCGGCACTTCGGCATCTTGTTAATAGGTTAGTTCCGGAAAATGCATAAAAACATTATAAAGTGCAAGCAAAACATGTAAGTATTGTCATAAAACAAGCATGGAACATCAGAAATTATAGGTACGTTGGAGACGTATCAGCATCCCCAAGCTTAGTTCCTGCTCGCCCTCGAGTAGGTAAACGATAAAAAGAATAATTTCTGTAGTGACATGCTACTTACATAACCTTGATCATACTATTATAAAGCATATGAGATGAATGCAATGACTCAAGGCAATGATCTATAGTTGCTAACAAATAGATAACATATAGCAAAACTTTTCATGAATAGTACTTTCAAGACAAGCATCAAAAGTCTCGCACAAGAGTTAACTCATAAAGCAATAAATTCAAAGTAAAGGCATTGAAGCAACACAAAGGAAGATTAAGTTTCAGCGGTTGCTTTCAACTTTCAACATGCTTATCTCATGGATAATTGTCAATACAGAGTAATATGATGAATGTAAATAAGCAAGTATGTAAGAATCAATGCACAGTTGACACAAGTGTTTGCTTCTAAGATGGAAGGAAGTAGGTAAACTGACTCAACAATAAAGTAGAAGAATGGCCCTTCGCAGAGGGAAGCAGGGATTAAATCATGTGCTAGAGTTTTTTAAGTTTTGAAATCATAGAGAGAGTATAAAAGTAAAGTTTTGAGAGGTGTTTGTTGTTGTCAACGAATGGTAGTGGGCACTCTAACCCCCTTGCCAAACAGACTTTCAAAGAGCGGCTCCCATGAAGGACGTTATCTCTACCAAGCAAGGTAGATCATCCCTCTTCTCTTTTGTTTACACATGTATTTTAGTTTTTATTTATGGTTGACACTCCTCCCAACCTTTTGCTTACACAAGCCATGGCCAACCGAATCCTCGGGTGCCTTCCAACATTCACATACCATGAAGGAGTGTCAATTTGCAAAATTAAGTTGCTTACTGATGAATCAGGGCAAAACACGTGAAGAGAATTATTAATGAAAGTTAATTAATTGGGGCTGGGAACCCCGTTGCCAGCTCTTTTTGCAAAATTATTGGATAAGCGGATGAAGCCACTAGTCCATTAGTGAAAGCTGCCCAACAAGATTGAAAGATAAAACACCACATACTTCCTCATGAGCTATAAAACATTGACACAAATAAGAGGTAATAAAGTTTTGAATTATTTAAAGGTAGCACATGAAGTATTTACTTGGAATGGCAGAAAATACCACATAGTAGGTAGGTATAGTGGACACACATGGCATAGGTTTTGGCTCAAGGTTTTGGATGCACGAGAAGCATTTCCTCTCAGTACAAGGCTTTGGCTAGCAAGGTTGTTTGAAGCAAACACAAGTATGAACCAAGACGAAGAAAACTTACATAAGAACATATTGCAAGCATTATAAAACTCTACACTCGTCTTCCTTGTTGCTCAAACACTTTTACCAGAAAATATCTAGACCTTAGAGAGACCAATCATGCAAACCAATTTCAACAAGCTCTACGGTATTTCTCCACTAATAGGTTTAAACTACATGATGCAAAAACATGATCTAATTGAGAGCTCAAAACAATTTCCAAGTATCAAATTATCCAAGACAATATGAAGCATTTTCTTTTTCCAACCAAATATCAATAAGTGCAGTAACTTCCAACTTTTGTCATTGAACATTAAAAGTAAAACGAAGAACACAAGTGTTCATATGAAAAAGCAGAGCATGTATCTCTCCCACACAAGGATTGCTAGGATCCGAATTTATTCAACCATAAACAAAAATAAAAACACACAGACGCTCCAAGTAAAGAACATAAGATGTGACTGAATAAAAATATAGTTTCAATAGAAGAAACCTGATAAGTTGGTGAAGAAGGGGATGCCTTGGGCATCCCCAAGCTTAGACGCTTGAGTCTTCTTGAAATATGCAGGGATGAACCACGGGGCATCCCCAAGCTTAGACTTTTCACTCTTCTTGATCATATATCATCCTCCTCTCTTGACCCTTGAAAACTTTCTTCACACCAAACTTCTCATAAACTTCATTAGAGGGGTTAGTACTCAAAAACTTTAATCCACCTTGGCCCTGTAGTGACACATTGCAAGAACTCAATAAAACATTAGCTACAGCTCTCCACGTCTAGAAAGCTTCACTTAAAGTCCACAAGAGACAATGCAAAAAAACAGAGACAGAATATGTCAAAACAGAACAGCCAGTAAACACGAATTTTTAAGAGGTACTTCCGTTGCTCAAATCAGAAAACTCAAAACTAATGAAAGTTGCGTACATATCTGAGGATCATTCACGTAAATTGGCAGATTTTTCTGAGTTACCTACAAAGAATCATACCCAAATTCGTGACAGCAAGAAATCTGTTTCTGCGCAGAAATCCAAATCTAGTATCAACTTCTAATAGAGACTTCACTTGGCACAACATTGCAATAAAATAAAGATAAGGAGAGGTTGCTACAGTAGTACCAACTTCCAAAACACAACAAAACAGTAGCAAAATAAACACATGGGTTATCTCCCAAGAAGTGCTTTCTTTATAGCCATTAAGATGGGCTCAGCAGTTTTAATGATGCACTCGCAAGAAATAAGAGTTGAAGCAAAGGAGAGCATCAAAAAGCAAGTTCAAAACACATTTAAGTCTAACCCACTTCCTATGCATAGGAATCTTGTACACAAATAAATTCATAAAGAACAAAGTGACAAGCATAAGAAGATAAAACAAGAGTAACTTCAAAATTTTAAGCATATAGAGAGGTGTTTTAGTACCATGAAAATTTCTACAACCATATTTTCCTCTCTCATAATAATTTTCAGTAGCTTCATGAACAAACTCAACAATATAACTATCACATACAGCATGATTTTCATGATTCACAAACACATAATTTTTATCAAGCTCAGAAATAATAGGATTAAAACTTTCAAACCCACTTTATCAATAATGTAACAAGATGATTGATCACTCTTAAAAGATATGGGACTCATAGATAAAGTCAAGAACTCTCCAATCCCATTTTCATTAGTAGTACAATTAATATTATCAAGTAACATAGGACCATCATCTAGAGATTTATCATAAACATTTGCCAAGCAAAACTCTTTAGTACCATGCATTTCGACATCAGGCACAAACAAAGCATTATCATAAGATTTATCAAAATAGCATGGATTATCATAAATAACAGTACCATAATTATTCTCACAAATTTTACTCATAGGAATATTTCAAGAGAATCCACGGGAACATAACATTCATCTTCCTTCGGTAAGCATGGAGGACAATCAAATAGTGTAAGAGATAAAGAGTTATGATGACCCACAAGTATAAGGGATCGCAACAGTCTTCGAGGGAAGTAAAACCTAATTTATTGATCCGACACAAGGGGAGACAAAGAATACTTGAAAGCCTTAACAGCGGAGTTGTCAATTCAGTCGCACTCGGAAACGGACTTGCTCGCAACGGTTTATCGGTAGTAACAGCTTTATAGCAGGTAGTAGTGATGAAATAACGACAGCAGAGTAACAAAGACAAGTAGTAGTGATTATAGTAAACAGCGAGGATTAAAATACCGTAGGCACGAGGATGGATGAACGGGCGTTGCATGGATGAGAGAAACTCATGTAACAATCAAAGCAGGACATTTGCAGATAATAATAAAACGGTATCCAAGTACTAATCAATCAATAGGCATGTGTTCCATATATAGTCGTACGTGCTCGCAATGAGAAACTTGCACAACATCTTTTGTCCTACCAGACCGGTGGCAGCCGGGCCTCTAGGGAATCTACTGGAAATTAAGGCACTCCTTTTAATAGAGCACCGGAGCAAAGCATTAACACTCCGTGAACACATGTGATCCTCATATCACCGCCATCCCCTTCGGTTGTCCCAATTTCGTCACTTTGGGGCCTCGGGTTCCGGACAACAATACGTGTATACAACTTGCAGGTAAGATCATAAAACAATGAATATCATCATGAAACAATAACATGTTCAGATCTGAGATCATCGCACTCGGGCCCTAGTGACAAGCATTAAGCATAACAAGTTGCAACAATATCATAAAAGTACCAATTACGGACACTAGGCACTATGCCCTAACAATCTTATGCTATTACATGACCAATCTCATCCAATCCCTACCATCCCCTTCGGCCTACAGCGGGGGAATTACTCACACATGGATGGGGGAAACATGGCTGGTCGATGGAGAGGCATCGGTGGTGATGATGGCGATGATCTCCTCCAATTCCCCGTCCCGACGGAGTGCCAGAACGGAGTTTCTGGTCTCGAGACGGAGTTTCGCGATGGTGGCGGCGCATCGGATGGTTTCTGGCGATTTCGACTAACCCCCGTGCGTTTTTAGGTCGAAGGCAATAAGTAGCCCGAAGGAGGGCGTCGGGGGCCAGCCGAGGCCGCCACACACTAGGGCCGCGCGCCCCCTTCCTGGGCCGCGCCGGCCTAGTGTGTGGGGCCCTCGGCCCCCACCCGGCTTGCCCTTCGGCTCCGTCGATATTCCGGGAAAATAGGACCTTTCGCATAAATTCCGAGGATTTTCCCGAAAGTTGGATTTCTGCACAAAAACGAGACACTGAGCAATTCTGCTGAAAACAGCGTTAGTCCGTGTTAGTTGTATCCAAAATACACAAATTAGAGGCAAAACAATAGCAAAAGTGTTCGGGAAAGTAGATACGTTTTGGACGTATCAACTCCCCCAAGCTTAGCTTATTGCTTGTCCTCAAGCAATTCGATTGACAACCGAGTGCGATAAAAGAACTTTCACGAACACATTTGTTCATATGATGTAAATATTCTCATGATATGGCAAGTACTTAAGCAGTTCATAATAAGATACATGCAAATAAAATCATCTAATAGCTATGTCAATCATGGAAAAGGTACCAACAAATTAATAATGAGCATCATGAATCATGTCTATCAGCATGATTGCAATGTTCATAGAATGATATGATAAAGTGGTATCTCGCTTGCCCATAATTGTACAGCAAAACATAAAAGCTTGGGCACCTTTGAGGTTCATGAGAAGACTGGAAATATAGATTATCAAAGATTAAAGCATCAAAGTTATACCACAATTAATCACATTTTAGGACAAGCATATTATACTAAGAATGACAGTTGTGCTCTCAAGAAAGTGCTCAAAGAAAGGATGGAGACTCAATGTAAAAGTAAAAGATTGACCCTTCGCAGAGGGATGCAGGGATTAACATGTGCTAGAGCTTTTCATTTGTAAAACAGGAATAAAATTATTTTGAGAGGTGTTTGTTGTTGTCAACGAATGATAATGGGTACTCTAACTACCTCGTCAACCAGACGTTCAAGAGCGGCTCCCATGAAGAACGTTATTTCTACCAGCAAGGTAAATCATCCCTCTTCTCTTTTGTTTACACACGTACTTTAGTTTTATTATGGATGACACTCCCCCAACCTTTGCTTACACAAGCCATGGCTAACCGAATCCTCGGGTGCCTTCCATCAATCACATACCATGGAGGAGTGTCTATTTGCAATTTAAGTTGCTTAACGATAAATCGGGGCAAAACATGTGAAGAGAATTATTAATGAAAGTTGATTAATTGGGGCTGGAACCCCGTTGCGACTCTTTTTGCAAAATTATTGGATAAGCGGATGTGCCACTAGTCCATTATGAAAGTCCGTCAAGAGTAAATGACAAGATTAAAAGATAAACACCACATATTTCCTCATGAGCTATGAAACATTAACACAAATTGAGAAGCATTTTGAAGGTTTAAAGGTAGCACATGAGAATTTACTTGGAATGGTTTGAAATGCCATGCATATGTATTTATGGTGGACACTCTGGAATAACTTGGTTTTCATGTGTTTGGAAGCACGAGCAGCGTTGCCGCTCAGTACAAGTGAAGGCTAGCAATAGACTGGGAAGCGACAATCAAGAGAGCAGTAACTATCATAATCATGCTTGTGACAAAAATAAATTAACGGGGGCATAAAAGTGATACAAGAACTCCGAGGTAAAGTAAATCATCGAGGCTTAATTGACATTTTGTTTTGTCATAAGCATGCGTGAGCATGTGCCAAGTTGATTCAAGAGAATTATTCAGAGGAGGATACCACAATGTCATACCTATCTATGAATAAAGCAATGCAAGCAAATATTTATGACATGCTACTCATATTAATAAATTGGAGCTAATCATGAGAGATCATGAACTACTAGACTTTCTTAAATGACATATACCTCACATGAACCAACTAAGCATGCTCACATGGATGAGTATATGTACAAAAATGAAAACAAATAGAGTTCATACCAGCCTCTCACCACAATCAGATTGTCGAATATCGTCATTATTGCCTTTTCACTTGTGTAGCTTGAATAATATGGAATGAAAAACCACGCTCCAGCCACCGAAGACCATTGAACTCATAAAGAACTTTACAAAACCAAAGAAGAACAGCAAATATTTTTGGTGTTTTCGAATTGGAAACAAGAACAAAAGGAAACAAGCAAACAAAGCAAAATCTTTTTGGATTTTCTTATAGCAAACCAACGATAACAAATAAAGTAAGATAAAATCAAGAAACTAAAGTAAACAAATGGTGAAGAGAAACAACAGAAATATTTTTGGTCTTTTTGTGTTTTAGGAAAGAAACAAAGCAAGAACAAGAGAATGAAAACTAAAAGAAACACAGAAAAGCAAGATGGCAGAAATCTGCCAAAACTTGACAGCAGTACAGTAATCGATTTTTAAGAAAATGTTATGCTGCTCAGCTCGAAAAGTGTTCAACTAATGAAAGTTAGATAACAACCTGGGGAACATGCACGAAAATTGGCAGCTCAAAATAACGTTCTGGCTGTGCTCACGAATTTTTTTAGTAACAGTCCAGAATCTGTTTTCGAGCAGACACTTCCCCAAATATCATCTTCCTCTCATTAGAAAATCACTCAAAGAAACTAAACAAGTATATACAAGTATCCAGCAACCATAATATGCAAAGAATGAGTGATGCCGGTATACCTCCCCCCAAGCTTAGGCTTTTGGCCTAAGTGGAGATCAATCCCATGGTGCCCATGATGTAGCACCTCCGTAGTACGACGAAGATGGATCATATTCCGGGTATGTGCTGGAAGAAGCACCCGGATACGTGACGGTGTAGTCGTAGGAGGGCTCGGCGTCCTCGGAGTCATGCTGCTGGTGGAAGCCTTGTATCTTCAATTGCTCATCCACCTCCTCCTTAGTGCGCGACCATGGTTTCCTGTCAATACTGAACAAATCTGGCTGCGGCAAAAGGATTTCCCTCTCTTCCCCGTCAGCAAACAATATTCTATAGACAATATTATCTAAACTAGAGTCGGTTGAAATAAATTGATGACTCTTCATAGAAGCAATATCGAGCCTCATAGGAGTTATTTTTACATCAG
This sequence comes from Lolium rigidum, assembly GCF_022539505.1. NCBI lineage: Eukaryota > Viridiplantae > Streptophyta > Magnoliopsida > Poales > Poaceae > Lolium > Lolium rigidum. The sequence goes on from NC_061513.1 coordinate 103,949,572, forward strand.
TAGGGTCAAGAGGAAGCTCTAAATATGCTAAAACGCGCGAAGCAATAATTCCTCCAAATTTAGGCCCCTTGTTAGACAAGAGGCGAGCAACAAGAGCACCAAGATGATAAGGCGTGTCCCCAGTGAGTGCAGCAATTAAGAAACCAAGGTGATAGCTAGATATGTTACTAGTGTTCTCCCTACCAAGAATGCTAGTACCGATGTAATAAGCAAAATACTTAATGCCGGGGAGTTGAATGTTTCTTATCTTGCCACGCTGAATGGTGCGACAATCATCATTGGTGATTCCTCGATAGAGCTCCAGCAATTCCTTGGGTTTGTCCTCGATCTTCCTTGCTGTACCTACAGGGGCAATACCCAATGCAGCACAAAAATTTTCCAACTTCATAGTAATAGGTTTACCATAGATCTTGAATGCAACTGTCGGGCGAAAGTGCTTATTGTTGAACTTGAAGCTCTCCACAAAGATTTTAGTGAGCGTGTAGTATTGCTCACTCTCATCTCCCACATAGGTGGTTAAGCCTGCCTTACCGACGAGGGTCAAGAAATCATCCAACAACCCTGCATTACTCAAAAAGTCATAACATGGGAAGGATGCAGCATTAGGGACTCCATTGTCCTCTTCGGGTGCGAAGCTTGGTGCGATGAGGTCCTCATTGTAGGATTGCCTGAATCGGGTGGATGACCTCGAGGGCCTCCCCGTGCTTGTTGTCTCTCTTTCAAACACTTCTCCAAAGTTACAATTATCCATCTTCCTTTTCTGAAATTTTTCAACAAACATTATAAAATGTGATTTGGTGACATATAATTGAGGGAAACTACCATAGGAACTTGCTAGAGTACTAATCATGCATCAAAATTAGTTTCTACCACTTAGAACAAGCATGCAAGCTCACTAAACATGTTACCTACAGCAGCAAAATATTCAAGATATACTCCACCAAACAAAATTCTACTTGGATAATCGGAGGAGTCACATACCGGAGAGCAAATGTGCCAAATTTCAGACAGAAATCTGGAGCTTTTGAGCAAAAACGCGAGTGAGAGGAACCTGGTGCGAGTTTTTTCGGGAGAGAGAAGAGAGTGGGAGGAAGAGATGATGAAGTGGGGCAAGGAGGGGCCCACACGCCAGGGTGGCGCGCCCCCCTCCTTGGCCGCGCCGGCCTGTGGGGTGCCACCCTGGGGTGCCCCACTGGTCATCCCCAGGTGTTCCCAGGTGCCTCGTCGAAAAATAGGACCAATGGTATAATTTTTGTGAATTTTTGAAAACTTTGAAAAATGCACATTTCTGGGTGTCAAAATTATTATTACTGGGCAGGAAATTTTTTGAAATCTCTAATTAACTAAAGAACTTTGCAAAACAAAAGTGCTACATCAAGTAGAACAAGTGGAGGGAGAAAGAGATGTTGTTTAGTTCCTCTATGCATATAAAATGAATTTGTTAACAAGGTTGATCAAGTCTTGCCAGCAAATAAATTTTACATAACATATGAAGAAATAAACCTCAAATCAATCATGTTACCTTGTATTGTATTGATATGGATCCAATCACAAGAGTTTGATATTCTTCTTTAGGCTCATATATTGGACAATCAATAGTTCCCACTTTGATAGTTCTCACATTAGAAATTGTATTAACTCCACATGCTTTCTCAATCCTCTTGGGAAAATAAACAGTATGCTCCTTGTCATCGACATTGAAAGTAACTTTTCCTTTATTGCAATCAATAATAGCCCCTGTGGTGTTAAGAAAAGGTCTCCCAAGAATAATAGACATATTATCATCTTCAGGCATTTCCAACACAACAAAATCAGTTAATATCAAGCAGTTATTAGTAACTTGAACAGGAACATCCTCACATATACCAACAGGAATAGTAGTAGATTTATCAGCCATTTGCAAAGATATATCAGTCGGTATCAACTTATCTAAATAAAGTCTCTTATAAAGAGAGAAAGGCATAACACTAACACCCGCTCCCAAATCACATAGAGCAGTTCTAACATAATTATTCTTAATAGAACAAGGAATAGTCGGAATACCTGGGTCGCCAAGCTTCTTTGGAACCTTACGATTAAGAGAGTAATTAGCAAGCATAGTGGAAATCTCCTCATTAGGAATTTTCCTTTTGTTAGACACAATATCTTTCATATACTTTGAATAAGGAGGCAATTTAATAGCATCAGTCAAAGGTATTTGCAGGAATAAAGGTTTCATCCAATCACAAAATTTATTATAGTGTTCTTCTTCTTCTTCCTTTGATTTTCGTTTCTTAGCAGGAAAAGGCATTTGCTTTTGAACCCAAGGTTCCCTTTCACTACCATGTTTCTTAGCAATAAAATCTTCTTTAGTATACTTTTTATTTTTAGCATGTTTTTCAAGTTCTTCTTCAACCTCTTCTTTATCAGAAGCATCATTCTTATCATTATCTTTATCATGTTCATTACCACTTTCAGTTTCAGCATCAGAAATAGAAATACTATTAGGATCATTAACAGGCTCAGAGGATTCTACAACAGTTTTATGTTTCTTTTTCTTTTTCTTTTTGTTAGATGGAGCACTAGTCTCAGTTCGTTGAGAATCTTGTTCAATTCTTTTGGGATGCCCTTCAGGATATAGAGGATCCTGGGTAGAAACACCGCCTCTAGTTGTTACTTCATAAGCATGCTTTTCTTTAGAATTATCTTTTAACAAGTCATTTTGCACTTTAGTGAGTTGATCAATTTGAGTTTGAACCATTTGAAAATGTTTAACAAGCATCTTAACATCATTGGAGGTTCTCTCCACAATACCATGCAATTCACCAATAGCTCGAGAATTTTCCATTAAATGATTCTCTACTCTCATTAAAATTAGTTTGCTTAACAATATAATTATCAAACTCATCTAAGCATTGAGCATGAGGTTTTGAATATGGAATATCTTCTCTAGTAAAGCGTTCAAGAGAGTGTACCTCAATCATGGATGAAGGGGGAGTGATCTTACATGAACTTCTATGGGAGGTAAATTCTTCACATCTTCGGATTTAATACCCTTCTCCTTAAGAGATTTCTTGTCTTCCCTCATATCTTCATCATTTAATTTAATCATACCCCTCTTCTTCAATATCGGTGTCGGGGTTGGTTCAGGTGTAGACCAATCATCATGATTCCGGCCTATTCTCGCCAATAATTCTTCAGCGTCGTCCGGAGTTCTTTTCTGAAAACACAACCAGCACAACTATCCAGGTATGCCCTAGACTCAATGGTTAGTCCACTATAAAATATATCAAGTAAATCATGCTTTTCCAAATCATGGTCAGGCCGAGCTCTAATAAGAGAGCAAAATCTAGCCCAAGCCTCAAGCAATTTCTCTCCATCTTCCTGGTCAAAATTATAAATTCTCACGCAAAGCAATATGTTGAGCACTAGCAGGAAAGTATTTCCGGAAGAAAACATCAAGCAATTCTTTTGGACTATTAATAGAATCGGGTGGCAAACTATTATACCAAGTTTTAGCATCATCCTTTAATGAGAAAGGGAAAATTTTAGCAACGAAATAAGTACGCTTCTTAACATCATCAGAAAACAAGCTACTAAGAGTAGATAGCTCAATCATGTGTTCTTTTTCAGTACCACAAAAAGGTGTTTTCTCAACAATAGATATATGAGACAAATCAAGAGAAAAATCATAATCTTTATCCTTAATGTTTATAGGAGATGTGGCAAATTTAGGATCGGGAGACAGTTTATATCTAACGAGTATGTTGCGCAAACAACTTTTTAATTTTTCTTGCATCAGTAGTAGCATTGCATTTATCAATAAAATCATCATCAAGTTCTACATAATCTTCATCAAGATCATCACTAGAGTATTCAACAGACTCAGGTGAATTAACAGGTGTAGCAGCATTTTCATTAGGAGTTTCAGCATTTTCAATTTGTCTAGACCTAGCAATCGTAGCATCTAGAAAAGATCCCAATGAACCACTATCATCAAGCACAGCGAAGCATCATCAATATTATAAGAATTTTCAGATCTAGCGAAGTACCAAGCATGTGAAGCATGTGGTGGTGAAACATGTTTATCAATCACGAGATGGTGAATCAAGAGCAGCGAGAGGTACTCGAGTTGTACCTTCTCTTGTAGTGGATGGTAATATGGCGACTTTAGGATCGCGAGGTTTACCCATGATGGAGAATTTGCAGCGAACAATATCAATCCAAGTGAACTTGCAAATAAAGCTATGCTCCCGGCAACGGCGCCGGAAAATAGTCTTGATGACCCACAAGTATAGGGGATCGCAATGATCTTCGAGGGAAGTAAAACCCAATTTATTGATTCGACACAAGGGGAGACAAAGAATACTTGAAAGCCTTAACAGACGGAGTTGTCAATTCAGCTGCACCTGGAAACAGACTTGCTCGCAAGAGTTTATCAGTAGTAACAGTTTTATAGCAGTAGTAGTGATGAAATAACAGCAGCAGAGTAACAAAGACAGCAGTAGTGATTATAGTAAACAGCAGGATTAAAATACTGTAGGCACATGGATGGATGAACGGGCGTTGCATGGATGAGAGAAACTCATGTAACAATCAAAGCAGGGCATTTGCGGATAATAATAAAACGGTATCCAAGTACTAATCAATCAATAGGCATGTGTTCCATATATAGTCGTACGTGCTCGCAATGAGAAACTTGCACAACATCTTTTGTCCTACCAGCCGGTGGCGAGTCGGGCCTCTAGGGAATCTACTGGAAATTAAGGCACTCCTTTTAATAGAGCACCGGAGCAAAGCATTAACACTCCGTGAACACATGTGATCCTCATATCACCGCCATCCCCTTCGATTGTCCCAATTTCTGTCACTTTGGGGCCTCGGGTTCTGGACAACAATACGTGTATACAACTTGCAGGTAAGATCATAAAACAATGAATATCATCATGAAACAATAACATGTTCAGATCTGAGATCATGGCACTCGGGCCCTAGTGACAAGCATTAAGCATAACAAGTTGCAACAATATCATAAAAGTACCAATTACTGGACACTAGGCACTATGCCCTAACAATCTTATGCTATTACATGACCAATCTCATCCAATCCCTACCATCCCCTTCGGCCTACAACGGGGGAATTACTCACACATGGATGGGGGAAACATGGCTGGTCGATGGAGAGGCGTCGGTGGTGATGATGGCGATGATTTCCCCTCCAATTCCCCGTCCCGGCGGAGTGCCAGAACGGAGTATCTGGTCCCGAGACGGAGTTTCGCGACGGTGGCGGCGTCTTGGATGGTTTACCGCGATTTCGACTAACCCCGTGCGTTTTTAGGTCGAAGGCAATAAGTAGCCCGAAGGAGGGCGTCGGGGGCCAGCCGAGGCCGCCACACACTAGGGCCGCGCGCCCCCTTCCTGGGCCGCGCCGGCCTAGTGTGTGGGGTCCTCGGGCCCCCACCTGGTTTGCCCTTCTGGCTCCGTCAGTATTCTGGGAAAATAGGACCTTTCGCATAAATTCCGAGGATTTTCCCGAAAGTTGGATTTCTGCACAAAAATGAGACACCAGAGCAATTCTGCTGAAAACAGCGTTAGTCCGTGTTAGTTGTATCCAAAATACACAAATTAGAGGCAAAACAATAGCAAAAGTGTTCGGGAAAGTAGATACGTTTTGGACGTATCAAGTTACTCTCATTAGAAGGTTGGCATGGGTAGCTAATCCATTCTTCCTCCTTTTGTTCATCACTCTCCTCTTCTTTTTCATCCAATGAGCTTTCAGGTTCATCAATTTCCTCCTCTTTTTCATCCAATGAGCTTTCAGGTTCATCAATTTCTTCTTCCACTGGTTCCTGCAAATTGTGAGTGCATTCTTGTGCATTAATGAGTCTCTCATTATAATCAATGATATAAGGATTATCACTATAGCTTTGTATGCAAAAATTAAGGAAGAAGAGACATAATCTTTAAGGTCCTTACAAACAACACAAGTTTCATAATTTTTAGCAATGAAGGATTCGATCTCAGAAGCTCCCATAAACAAAACAAATTGTTCTACTTCTTCGAACCCAAAATGAATATAGCTATTCCGATTGTAGTTCTTAATTAAAAATTCCTCACTAAAGCCACATTGAAATTTAGGATGTTTAGTATCCTGTTGAGAGCAACAGTTTATATCATGGCGTTTAAGCAAGATTTTAGCAATTGTATTCAGTTTTTCTATCACAGCACTCATAACTTTTCCCGTTCTTGATTCTCTATGATTATTATATAATTCAATAAGCTCCAAATAGGTTGTAGGTTCTCCCATAATAGCAGTTTTTAATTTTTAGGTTTTTCAATTTTTTATGGATTTTTGGGTATATGAGGAAAATAAAACAAGACAAAAACAAACTAGACAAAAGTAAACTAAGCAGAATAATAATAGATAGAAATAAACTAAGCACAAACAAACTAGACAAAAGTAAACTAAGCAAAACAAAATAAAATAAAACGAAAACAGAGAGAGAGGTAGAGTGTACTCCCCAGGTGAACTTATGAGTAGAGCTATGCCTCCCCGGCAACGGCGCCAGAAAATAGTCTTGATAACCCACAAGTATAGGGGATCGCAACAGTCTTCGAGGGAAGTAAAACCCAAATTTATTGATTCGACACAAGGGAGGTAAAGAATACTTATAAGCCTTAACAACCGAGTTGTCAATTCAGCTGCACTGGAAAAGCACTAGTAACGGGGGTGATGTGAAAGCAGCAGTAATATGAGAGCAGTAGTACACGATAACACGACAGCGAGTAATAGCAATATGAGAGCAATGGCACCAGAAAATAGTTGATACTACTTCCAATGACATGTAGAACGAGTATATGATGATGAAAGATGGACCGGGGTTCCCAGCTATCTACACTAGTGGTAACTCTTCAATAACAAGTGTTGGGTGAACAAATTACAGTTGGGCAATTGATAGGATTGAAATAGCATTAAGACAGAACATCAAGATTATTAATCATGTTGGCATGTTTTCCATATATAGTCATACGTGCTCGCAATGAGAAACTTGTACAACATCTTTTGTCCTACCAGCCGGTGGCAGCCGGGCCTCTAGGGAATCTACTAGAAATTAAGGTACTCCTTTTAATAGAGCACCGGAGCAAAGCATTAACACTCCCGTGAAAACATGTGATCCTCATATCTAAGCCTTTCCCTCCAGTTGTCCCAATTTCTGTCACTTTGGGGCCTTTGGTTCCGGACATATACATGTGCAAATAACTTGTAGATACAATCTAAGCAATAAGTATAGAGCTTAAATCTAAGATCATGCCACTCGGGCCCTAGTGACAAGCATTAAACACAACAAGATTGCAGCAACAATAACTTCACGAACTTTATAGATAGACAATCATAATGTAACAATCCATCGGATCCCAACAAACACAACACCGATTACATCAGATGAATCTCAATCATGTAAGGCAGCTCATGAGATCATTGTATTGAAGTACATGGGGGAGAGAATACCAACTAGCTACTGCTAGAACCTGTAGTCCATGGGGGAACTACTCACGGAGCATGATGGAGGCGATGCGTTGATGGAGATGGCTTCCGGGGGCACTTCCCCGTCCCGGCAGAGTGCCGGAACAGAGACTTCTGTCCCCCGAAACGGAGTTTCGCGATGGTGGCGGCGCCCCTGGAGTCTTTCTGGAGTTTCGTCAATTGGTATCGCGTTTTAGGTCGAAAGGGCTTATATAGGCGAAGAGGCGGCGCAGGAGGGGCACCAGGGCGCCCTCCCCATAGGCCGGCGCGGCCAGGGGCCTGCCCGCGCGGCCCTATTGTGTGGGGGCCCCAGGCCTTCCCTCCCACTCTCCTTCGGTGTCCTGGTCCGTCTCGGTGAATTATGATGTTTGGTCTTCGTTTCGTCGAATTCCGAGAATATTGCCCGAACAGCCTTTCTGGAACCAAAAACAGCAGAAATCAGGAACTGGCACTTCGGCATCTTGTTAATAGGTTAGTTCCGGAAAATGCATAAAAACATTATAAAGTGCAAGCAAAACATGTAAGTATTGTCATAAAACAAGCATGGAACATCAGAAATTATAGGTACGTTGGAGACGTATCACCGCCTCCCGCGTCTCTCGCGCCTCCGGCCCCCCTGGCCCTCCCGCACCCCGCCCGTTCCCGGCACCGCCGCCTCCCGCGCCCGGCTACCCCCGCGCCGCCTCCGCTCCTTCCGGGTCGCACCGCCTCCTCCGCCGTCGCGCCGCCTCCGTGCCCTGCCGCCCCCGCGCCGCCTCCGCCCCTTCCCGCCCGGCCACCTCTGCGTCGCTTCCCACCTCCCGCTCCCCGCCCCTTCCCGGCCCCGCCCGCCTCCCGGCGTCGGGGGTTGCCTTGCCCCGCCCCAACCGGCCCCGGCCCTCCCGATGCCCCGACCGGCCGCGCCTCGCCCCGGTATGCCCCTTTTTGTTTTATTTTTTCTTTTAGATTCATTGTTGGAAACTCATATATTAGTTTTTGTTGTATTATGTACATGGACACCGACGATACGGCGTCGTTGTCCGATGATTCTGGTTGGTCGTCGTCGGATGATTCGGATATTGAGGAGTTGCTTCAAGACGACGATGTCGAGATGATGAGCCTCCTCGTCGACGTGCAAGAGTTTGAAGACCGCACGAACCTGATGGATCAGAGGAGAGGGTCGAAGATGGGGCGAGTCACCATCTACCGGAACCGCGCTCTCGGCCACGAGCAAGTGATGCATGACTACTTCGCGGAGGTACCGACATACCCACCACGCCTCTTCCGGAGAAGGTACCGAATGCGCCGTAGTTTGTTCGTGAAGATTGTCACCGATTGTGCGGTCGCCTCAGATTACTTCAAGCATCGTAGATCCGCCGCCGGTATCATGGGGTTTAGTGGGTACCAAAAGATATCGGCGGCAATGTGTGTGCTCGTCTATGGCATACCCGCGGACTATGATGCGTGTAGTTGACACGTCCGTTGGGAACCCCAAGAGGAAGGTGTGATGCGCACAGCGGCAAGTTTCCCTCAGTTAGAAACCAAGGTTTAATCGAACCAGTAGGAGTCAAGAAGCACGTTGAAGGTTGATGGCGGTGGGATGTAGTGCGGCGCAACACCGGAGATTCCGGCGCCAACGTGGAACCTGCACAACACAACCAAAGTACTTTGCCCCAACGAAACAGGTGAGGTTGTCAATCTCACCGGCTTGCTGTAACAAAGGATTAACCGTATTGTGTGGAAGATGATTGTTTGCGAGAGAAAATAGTAAAACAAGTATTGCAAGCAGATTTGTATTTCAGTATTAAAGAATGGACCGGGGTCCACAGTTCACTAGAGGTGTCTCTCCCATAAGATAAAAGCATGTTGGGTGAACAAATTACAGTCGGGCAATTGACAAATAGAGAGGGCATAACAATGCACATACATGACATGATAAGTATAGTGAGATTTAATTGGGCATTACGACAAAGTACATAGACCGCCATCCAACCGCATCTATGCCTAAAAAGTCCACCTTCGAGTTATCGTCCGAACCCCTTCCGAGTATTAAGTTGCAAAGCAACAGACAATTGCATTAAGTATGGTGCGTAATGTAATCAACAACTACATCCTCGGACATAGCGCCAATGTTTTATCCCTAGTGGCAACGAGCACAACACAACCTTAGAACTTTCGTCACTCGTCCTGAGTGTCAATGCAGGCATGAACCCACTATCGAGCATAAATACTCCCTCTTGGAGTTAAAAGTAAAAACTTGGCCAGAGCCTCTACTAGAAACGGAGAGCATGCAAGATCATAAACAACACATATGTAATAACTTGATAATTAACATGACATGGTATTCTCTATCCATCGGATCCCGACAAACACAACATAGAGTATTACGGATAGATGATCTTGATCATGTTAGGCAGCTCACAAGATCCAACAATGAAGCACAATGAGGAGAAGACAACCATATAGCTACTCGCTATGGACCCATAGTCCAGGGGTGAACTACTCACTCATCACTCCGGAGGCGACCATGGCGGTGTAGAGTCCTCCGGGAGATGAATCCCCTCTCCGGCGAGGGTGCCGGAGGAGATCTCCGAGGATCCCCCGAGATGGGATCGGCGGCGGCGGCGTCTCGGTAAGGTTTTCCGTATCGTGGTTTTTCGCCTCGGGGTTTCGCGACGGAGGCTTTAAGTAGGCGGAAGGGCGAGTCGGGGCCCGACGAGGGGGCCACACCATAGGGCGGCGCGGCCCCCTAGGCCGCGCCGCCTTGTGGTGTCGCCACCTCGTGGCCCCACTTCGTATGTTCTTCGGTCTTCGGAAGCTCCGTGGAAAAATAGGCCCCTGGGTCTTTGTTTCGTCCAATTCCGAGAATATTTCGTTACTAGGATTTCGAAACCAAAAACAGCAGAAAACGAGAACCGGCACTTCGGCATCTTGTTAATAGGTTAGTTCCAGAAAATGCACGAATATGACATAAAGTGTGCATAAAACATGTAGGTATCATCAATAATATGGCATAGAACATAAGAAATTATCGATACGTCGGAGACGTATCAGACTACACCGACGCGTATCTTCGCATTGGACAAGATACAACCACGGAGTCCGTCCGTAGGTTTGCAAAATTGGTCATCCGGTTGTATGGTGATGTGTATCTTCGAGCACCCAACGAGCAAGAAACAAAGAGATTGATGGAGATGAATGAAAAAGGGGATGGCCGGGGATGCTTGGTAGTCTTGATTGCATGCATTGGACATGGAAAAATTGTCCAAAGGCATGGCAAGGCATGTATTGCAGTAAAAGCCGTGATGCAACCATTGTGCTTGAGGCCATGGCATCGGAGGACACATGGATTTGGCATGCATTTTTTTATTTGCCGGGCACACTCAATGATATCAATGTGCTCAATGGGTCTCCTTTGTTTGCAAGATTAGTTTCCGGGGATGCTCCTACTTGCAACTACAAGGTCATGAACAATGAGTACTCAATGGGATACTATCTCACCGATGGCATTTATCCCGAGTGGGCAACTCTTGTGAAGTCCATCAAAGATAAAAATGGGGTGGCATTAACCAAAAAGAGGCTCATTTCACCAAGGCACAAGAGGCAGCCCGCAAGGATATTGAGAGAGATTTCGGTGTTTTGCAAGCAAGGTTTTCCATAGTTCGGGGTCTAGCTCGTTTTTGGGAACATCATGAAATGCTGTGTGATTCTACACAACATGATCCTCGAGGATGAGAGAGGGTTAAACCTGCCTTGTTTCTATGACAATGTTGGTACCCGTGTGCAACCGGATAGAAATAGTTCTCGCGTACAAGCTTTTCTTGAAGCACATTATCAGATTGAGAATGAAAAGACTCTTGCCCAGCTCCGGGATGATCTAGTAGAGCACCACTGGCAGTTGGATGGGCGGCGCCAAGGCCAATGATCTACCTTGGTTTTACTTTTCTATGTCCTATTTGATTTGAAATATTATTGTTATTTGCAAAAACATTGTTGTAATAACTTGAATGATTTTATTATGTGCTTGAAAGTACTATTCGGTGTTGTAATAATAATTAGAATGATTATTGTTTCCTTCAAACTGTTATTGAGATGATGAAATTTGTGATATGTCATATGGCAGTTTGAAGGGTTGGGGTTGGGGCAAAGACTAGAACCCTCAAACCCAACCCTTATAACGGAATTCCGTTATAAGGGTTGGGTTTGAGGGTTCTAGTCTTTGCCCCAGTTTTTCAACCTCTAAAAGTGCCAAAAAAAATGCCCATTCTCAACCCTTAAAATGGTTTGAGGGTTTAGGGGTACTACTAGTGATGCTCTAAGAAACCAAATTCGCGTCCCTGGAGACTTGAACCTGGGTGGCTGGGTTGTACATACACTTCCCTAACCAAGTGAGCTAGGCTCACTTCTTAGTTTCTCGAGATTACGATATAAACCCTCGAGTCACCCTTGTGGGGAAAATTACATCATTGATACAACACTCTACACTTGGAGTCCCAACGTTTCAAGATCTTTTTGGCAGTGTGGTTTACAGTTATCAAGAGCAATTTTCTAGCGGCGTTACTGGGGAAGAATCAAGATACTCATCAAGCCCCGTCACGCGCCATCAAAGTAATTTTCTTGCGCTGTTGCCGAGGAAGAATCAAGACACTCCATCAAGCCCTGTCACGCGCCATCAAAGCAATTTTCTGACACCGTTGTCAGGGAACTGAGAAGAGTAACACCACAGGGATTGCTAACTCCCACAACAACTGCCAACACTCACCCAAGCTTGGGGAGGTAAAATCAATGTGAGCTCTCTTATCTATTTTAGATTTTGCATCGCATTTTATTTGTCTTGTTTTTAGTCTTTATTTTCTCTTTAATTTTGCTTGTAGTTCTCTTTCTTAAATTCTTTGAAAAACACATAAAAAGTAGTATCAATCATGATTAGGCAACACAAAATAGTGAGAATGGCAACACGAGGTTGTAGCCATGTTATCAATGATAAACAAATTGAAGAAGTTAAGATGCTTAGTAAAGCTAGGGAACCACTTTTGGATCTTGATAAATGTAGCTTGAGTGAATTGATTGATATACTTGATAAATTTGCTAAAGATCCCACTATCAATGTTAATCAAGCTAGATTTGGTTCTTATATTGCTAACTATATCATTAAAGAAAAGATTCATAGGTATAATAATAAGGCCATGATACCACCTAAGCTTGGGGATGTGTGGATCCCCAAGATGATTCTCTTATCTATTGACAAAGAAACACACCATGTTATTCTTGATCTAGGATCTAGTGTTTTTGTTATCTCTAAAAAGCTATATGATTTACTAAATCTTAAAAATATGGAAAAATGATTTATTGATTTATTACTTGCTGATGATTGAACCACAAAAGCATTAGTCAAAGTAAAAGATGTAATGGTTGAATTACATATGACAAATGTACCCATTGATTTCATTGGTACGAACATGGGAAGAAATTCCTCTAGTCCTATTATCCTTGGAAGACTTTTCTGAGAACAACAAGGGGTATCATTGATTCAAAGGAATGAAATGTTAAGTTTCAGTTCCCTCATAAGAAGTGTATGTAATACTTTTCAAGGAAGATGGAGGCAGCATTTATGCTACCACAAAAATTTCATGTCACTTGAATCAAGTAAGTAAATCTAGCTATATGGCTATAAAGAAAGCGCTTTACGGGAGACAATCCGATTTATTTTTATTTGTTCTTTTTTTTGCATGATTACTGTATCATGTTAATTTACTCTCTGGTTTTCTACTAAAGTATCAAGTTTTTACACATTTAGATGTTTGAAGTTGCAAACATGCATGATATGAAGTTGCTGATTTCAGCGCTGTACTTTTTAGTGCACATTATTTCTTCTCCATACCGTTAACTTACAAAAATGATATTAAAACCGTAACTTCAACTTTTCGTCCTCTATTTATATATAAATTGGATTAATTTTGTAAGGTGTCTAAGTCGTGCTAAAAATTCAGTTTTGCTGCAGCAAAAATTCTGGCTAGATTCTGCCTTGTTTTGTTAGATGCATTCTTTTGAATGTCAAAACGATTTTTACTTGGATCTTTTGATATGCTAGAATGAGTAGAATATTATGTTCTCTCTGGTTCATGAGGATATAATTTATTATTGAGAAAAATAGCAGCAATCATGATTTCTTTTTACCTCTAATGTTATCCATAGAAATGAATGGGCAGAAAAGTTTGTGTTGAAGTTTTTTTACAGCGAATGGAGGAATATCACACTAAGATGATTAAAGTACGATGAAGATCGTAATCTTGGGGATTTCCATGCAACTCCGCCGGACTAATTTTGAAATCCCTGGTTTGAGCACCTCTAAACTCTATTTTTTTAGTAACATAGAATTTTCGCAAAAACTTGAAGCGTTCTTGTTTTATTTGTGTCTAGTTTTGTTTTGTTTTGTGAGAAAACCGTCATATTGAGTGTTTATAATGCATATATGAATGAACTACTGGACAAAACTCTTTATCTCTGAATGTTCAAAGTAAAATAAGTTGCATACTCTTAAAGAAAAGAAGGAATGCCTAAAAGCTGAAATTTATTTTGTATATTGTATCTCTAGTTTCACATGCTCTATTGAGTGATGATTTGTTATGTGCCTCATTCAGTACTACTTTTTGCTAGTATACATAGATGTTTAAATTTAAGTATCATTATTTAATTATGAATGAATAGTCTATGAATACTATTGCATGCTTTTAGACCTCTTGCTAGCCAAAAGATTTGAATTCTTACAGAAGCATAGACTTGTTTCCAAGCTCAACTCAAATCCAATGTCTGTCATACCTACCTACATGTGTAGGGGCAGACCAGAGGTGGTGAATGAAGTTGCTAGAGTAGACCATCACTTGTAGGAAGCCTAGAAACATCGCAGGAGGGGGCACTGGCTAGCGTAGACGCCGCCGTGCCGGGCGGCCCACAACTGCCGCCGTTGGGATCGTCGGGGCAGAACAAAGCAGCCATCTCCCAAAAGGGTCGCTGCTCGCATGTCCGTCGTCCTCCACCAGCGATGACCGGGAGGACCGGGAGGACGGTGGGAGGAGGAAGGAGATAGAAGGGGAAGCCAGCCCCGCCAGCAACGTCGCGTACACACCATGGTTGCGGCCCGCATGGCCCAGCTCAGGCCCAGATCGGGCCAGAGCGCTGCCACCTGTAGGCGCGCCGCCGCCAACACGCACGCTGTGGCGCCGCCTTCGTTTCCCACTCCTACACCAAGACGCCTCGCAGACCGCACGATCGGTGCGACGTCGCCACTCTCGCGAAGGAGCTCCGTCAGGATGTGCCACCCCTCCCCCCGCCTTCAACGGGCAAGCGTCGCTGCTAACGCCGGCGCGGACGGCGACGATGGCGAGAGATGCATGGAACGGGGTTTGCTTTTAGGGTTGGGGCGGTCGCCTCCGGAGTCACCCACGCGAGCGACCCTGGGGGCAGCGGTAAAAAAATGCATCAGTATCTCCACTCAGTGCAATTGAGAAGTGTATAAACAAACAAGGCCTAAAAAAACACAAGAGAAGAATGGTTGGTCGCGTTACAACACATTTTCACGGTAGTACCCCATACTCCCTCAAAGAAACATTGTAGTGTCATGTCCTAGGGAAGAGGCGTTTTGCCTCATAGAAGCATTTGCACTTATTATGCAAATTAATTTAAAAATAATTTTACAAATGTTAAAAAATTCTGACATAAAATTTCTGGTGTACATTGTGACATTTTATGTCCGTATACAATTTTTCGTGACAAAATAATATTTCATGCGTATAAAAAAACAAAAAAAAGGTCATGTACATAATCTTGTTTTAGCATCAAAATTTATCTTTTTTACAGGAGACATAGAAAAAAAAATTCTGAAAACTTGTATACGAACATAAAATATCTAGATGTAAATGCAAAATTTTATTTTAAATTTTTTTGATACTTTAAAATTATTTTCACACAATAAATTTATATGCTCCTATGAATGAAAGTGAATTTCCCCATGCTCTAGCACGGAGCATACCATGATGCCACCCAACGTTTAGAAGGAGATAGACGAACACAGGTTACGGTTGACTGAAATAGCCACGAAAAATGCATCATGCATGTATTGGTCCTGGGACACCAAAATCTGATCTAGGATGGTCTCCTGGTTCAGAGATTGATCTGTTAGAAATTTACAGACACGTATTCGACCGATAAATACAATAATCTGAGATATCAGCATTACGCTACTGGCCCATGTGACTGCTCTCGTGTGCCTGGTTTGGATCAATTTGATGGGCCGTAAGCCCATCCGCGACAAAATTTGCAATTTCGTTCTTACGAAGTCCGTCTCGTCCAGAAGCTAATAGTCCCAGCTCCATTATAATTTGCGCCGCCAGTTTATATACCTAAGAGCATCTTCAGCCATGTTCTCGGAAAGGCTCCCAGAACCTTTTTTTTTGAGTAAAATACATGGGACATCATGGAACTTGTTCGTGTAAATCAGTTCAGTCACTGTATTCAGGAAAGTTCAAGTTACGGTCATCAAAGACGCGTTGCCGACTCACATACAGTCACTGGTTACGATACATGTACGTATCTGCACATGTGGCAGAGTATTGACCGGTCAGCAGCGACGTTTGTTTTGCTAAAATCTCCCTAAACTAATTGACGTTGTCCTCCTGGTGGGGTTGATTGAGGCGCCACTCTCCACCAAGCTCAGCTGGTTCTTGCGGCGCGGCAGCAGAAGGCAAGAAAGAAAGGAGCGGTACTCCTCCATGAGACCGTGACTCAGCTGGTTCTTCCGGCCAGAGGTCGGAAATCGTCACGGGTGAATGTGCTCCCTATCCCCGTTCCCCGACCTCCACGCACCACCGTCGGCACTCCTCTCCGCCTTCCGAGCACCACAAGCACCCTCCGCGCCAGCGCCACCCTGCACCACCGAGAATCTAATGTTCCGCCATCTCCTCTTCTCCCGGGTCGGCGTCTTCAGCAGGAGAGCCAGGACTTCCTCGCCCGTGGCTTACGTTCGACTCGCGTCGCATGACGTCGTCTCGTCGATGACTCGGTAGCGAAGGACAAGTGCGCCCTCGCACGAGCTTGTCGATGTGGCTCACGTGAGGCAAATTGACAGGTCCTGCCCGTGCAGCGGCTGCCTTCGATGAGCGACACGGCCCTCCCCGATCGACCTTCCCCGCCATGTTAGGCTACCTTGAAGCTTCGCCTTGCTCGTCTTGATCTTCCATGCCGAAGGAATTAAGTTGTGGCGCTCGTATCGGCTGATTGGTCACCATCTTCTCCGCCTCCGGCTACCCTACGTCGCTGAATGATCTCCTCTTTTGGCCACCCTTGCGGCTCCTGCTCGACCGGACGTACTCGGTGGAGTCCATAGGATCATGGCGAAGTTCTCCCCGAGCACCTGCGTGTTCCTGTGTTCCTCCGAGACATGTCCCTGCTCTGGCCATCTCTGTCGTTGACCATGGTGTTGCCTCGGTGCTCTCGTGACTCCTCCGGCCGGACGAGCGTGGGATGCTAGGTCGAGAATGGAACGCGGGGTGGGGAGGTGAGGCAATATTGGCGTGGTTAGAGCATCTCCACCGGCGCCCCCGATAGCGGCCCGATAGCGATTTGGGGGCCGGAAGCAATAATGGGCTCACACCGGCGCGCCCATACGGCGCTAGCGATTTTTCGAGCCCAATAGAAGCGCCGGCAACCCCGTGCCGGCAGCTTCGCCAAAGGCGCGCCGGCGCCTCGCGATGTTGAAAATTTTGGGCGTGGGAACCGCCTGCCAGTGACGCCAGGGCGCCGCGCGGGATATTTTACCGCCGCGCGGGAAATTCTCCCGCCGCGACACCGCGCGGGAGGTTTCCCGCCTCGCTGGTGGTCTATATTATCCCTCCTCCCTGCCTCATAGTACAAAAACCCTAGGAAAATAGCACAATGTTCGATTCGTGGGACGAGGCGGCGCTAGAGGCGGCCGTAGAAGTCGTGGAGGTGGACCCGCAGCTCGCAGAGTACGAGGCGTGGGAGTAGGCGGCGCTAGCGGCGACCGTAGATGCCTACGACGCGGGCGAGTGGCAGCACCAGGAGGCGGAGCGGCGGGAGCGAAGGGAGCGCGGGGAGGCGCGGCGGGAGGCGGAGCGGCAGCGCCAGGAGGCGGAGCGGCGGCGCCATGAGGAGGAGAACCGGGTGGCGTTCGAGGCGGCGGAGCGGCTGGAGTTCCTGGAGGCGCGGCGGCGGCAGGAGGAGCTGACCCAGCGCCGGTGGCAGGTGCGCCATCAGAGGGGGTGGGAGGAGCTTGCGCTGCGGCGGTTACAGCGGGAGGAGACACAGATTCAGGAGGAAGTCTGCGAGTGGTGGCGTTTGGTGGAGCTGCAGAGGCAGGAGTTGGATCACCGTCGGCGGCGGGAGGACCTGGAGCGGCAGCTGCGTTAGGAGGCGGTGGCCGCGGATGGAGCCACCTACTTGATGTTCGTGGCGGAGAGAGCAGGGAATCATCGACGGAGGAGCAGCGCAGAGACCACCGGAGAGACCACCGGAGAGAGCAGGCGATCGTCCACCTCCATAGAGCCAAGTGGCCAGTAGGTAGTAGGCTAGAGGTGAAGCAGGTTTCATGTGTCATCCGGGGTTGAGGAGTTAATAATGTTTTACTTGGATTTGCCCGAAAATATTATTCATTCCTCGACCCTGAGTGACATTAAAATGAAACATTGAACATAATATGTAGTTTGTGTAAAAAAACTTCTATCGAGGCGACTGTTTGGAGCGCCGAGGATCCAGTACCTGCGTCCCTCAAAAGGAGGTGCCGGCGCCTATTTAGGGGCTACCGTGGAGATGCTCTTAGGCAGGGGGCGCGCGTTGGCATTCTAATCCAGCGGCGGTGGATTTGGGGCTTGAGGTGAGAACAAAGGGAATCAAACCTTCTCACAGGTAAGGTGTTTTTTAGAAATAAATAAGAGATCTTTAGGTTGTTTCTGTGAAAACTACATCCGGTTGGGACTGTACTGCCACACTGCCATGTCATAGAATACGTAGCCAGACCTTCCACGGTGATGGTACATGAACATGCATCGCGTCTTTGATGACCGTAAATTAAACTTTTCTAAGTACAGTGACTGAAATGATTTACGCGAACAAGTTCCATGATGTCCCATGTATTTTACTCTTTTTTTTTTATCCCAACGGACGAAAATGGCTCAGTCACACTCCTAGTTTCTCGTTTTCGTTCGGATTTAGGGCTAAATCTGTTCGGACTCCCCAGGACATCCTCGATTTCCCGGGGTGCTGTCGGGGACTCCGGATGGAGCAAATTCCACGCTCAGCCCGCGTGTCAGTGAAGATTTCGCGCTCTGGCCCGTGCAAATTCCCGGGAACCGATTGGAAAATCGTTGCTCCCCATGCCGAAAAGATCCAATCCGGACCAATTTTCATCCAGATTATGTCCGAGGGCCTCCAACGGCTGGAGATTCTCTAAGATTTGTGGAATCAGCAAGCCGCCTCCGAAAGTCCAAAAACAACAAGCAGCAGCCATGCTGTAGAAGGAACAATCGTGAGGGGGAATAGAGAGCCGAGCTTTGCACAAATGGACTTGGCGAACGGAGCAGGTCTGCAGGCCGAGACAGAACAAACCCTTATAATGGAAGATAGAGAGGAGGACCGAGAGACCGGAGCTGGAGGGGCGGCCTTGCGGGAATATCATCGATTCTTCCTAGGTCCCAAAACATAAAAAGACAGCTGCAGACTCTGATTAAAATGTAGGGAGCTAGAGATTTTAAACAGAGAGAAAACAAAGATCATAATCATTCTGAAGCTTAGTAATTAGCTATCTCACAAGAAAACACACGGGCTCATCGAGAAGAGTTTTTTTGCTTGGCATAACCAAGTTTTTCCTCAATTAAAAGTAATTATATATAAGATTAGTTTCTTATCATCCGTGAACAAAATAAACTATTTCAGGTCTTCCTACCCATTTTGGCATCTGTCCACCGCCTACCTCGAGGCCCGACGACTTTCACTGTGAGTCTCCTTAGAGCATGTCTAACAGATTTTCTAAAAGGCCCAACCCCGTAAAATAACCGCGGGTAGGGCTCTACCCGACCGTCTAGCAGACCCCGTAAAACAGCCCCTCGCGTCGATTTTTTACAGTTTCAGCTAGGGGTGGGTTCTAGCCCCCTACTTGTATGGGGCGGGAGGCTGAATACAGGGCCAACCCCCCCCCCCCCCCCCACTCGTGGCACGCTGAACTTTCAGGAAATCGCAACTGCACGCCGCTGTCGATCTGCAATTGCGCGGGCGTGCTCCGCCATGGAGCCCCACTGGTGCTCCCATATGCGCGCCGATGCTGTGTCTCGCCGTGGCGGCCGCGTGGATCGCGTCGGCCCTGGCCGCGTCCACCTCCGGGACCCCGCCGCTGTCCATCTCCCTGGCCAGGAACTCCAGGAAGGCCTCGGCCGTCGTGGCGACGAGCGCGTCCTCGGCAGCGTCGTCCTCCGCCGCAGCCGCGTGCCTCAGCCACCCGTCCCGCAGGCGCTGCGTCTCGGCCGCGAGCGCGTACGCATCGGCTCGAGTGCGTCGGCTCCACCCAGTCCAGCATGGCGACTGTGGGGAACTCGTTATGGACATCTCAGCTGACTACATCGGCCACTACAAGGCCCAGTACAACGACGCGTCACACGGGGGTTCCTGGTGCTCGGCGTTCGAGGTGCTGGTGGCCAAGGCTTGGCAGAGCCGCACCCGCGCCGTGGGCTTAGAGCCGGACTCCGACGTCCACCTCTGCTTCGCCATGAAGCCCTCGCCTGCGTCCACCCAGTCCAGCATCGCGACTGTGAGGAATTCGTCCGCGTCCGCGAGCATGCGCTGCATGTCTGACTGCTCGGCCCGCAGGCACTCCTCCACATATGGATCGATTTTGTCGTCGGCTGGAGCAGGAAGAAAGAAAGGAGGAAGAAGAGGAAATAAATAAAAAAAATGATTTGGCATATTCTAGGAATATAGAATATGTCTTTTTACAGTTTAGGGATACAGGGTCTGCTAGCTCGAACGAATTTTCGGCGATCGAAATCGAATACAGAACCCTCTATTCGTGTTATACGGGCAGAAATTTAGAGGATATGTTAGACATGCTCTTAGCTTGAGGGGGCGTCCATTTACCCCCGCGACACCTCTGCCCAGCGAGGTGAGCCCGAGTCCGACCTCGACATCGCACGGGCGTAGTGTGTAGTGTGGCCTCAAACACCACCAGGGATTCACCTCGTGCTCTACTACCGCAACGCCAGGCCAGAATTAGCAGCATGGCGCTGCATCCCTCATCATCCGAGAAGAACGGAGCCACCCGTTGCGAAGCACGGGTGTTGTCCTAGTCTTACTAAATTGCAGTACCGGATTTTCAGCGATGGATCACTTGGAAACCGCCCATTCCAATATTCTATGACAGAGTAGCAACGACCCAAAGAGCTACAAAACCAGCTCAGGGCATTCTACAATCTAAACACAACGAAGCTGAAAGACATCAACCACTATACAGTTAAGAAATTCGACCCTACGTGCTTCAGAATCCTACGGTGCCACTAGACCATCTGCTATCAGCCGCCGACGATGCCGGGATGGACTGGTACCCCTCGAGCCCCGGGGGTGGCCGCTGGTTCGCGTTGCTCAGGTACTGGCGCACCGGGTCGACGTTAACGGCGGGCGCCGGACCGGGGGCGGCCATGGGCGCCGTCCCGTCGGTCACCACGTACTGCTGGACCACCAGCACCGACACCGTCATGGAGAAGTCGGACGACACGAGCATGTCCCCGATGGGCCCCAGCTCCGGGGACTCCATCCAGTCCTCCAGCGCCGACGTCATCGGCGACCCGGACTCGCCGGGGCGCCGGCCCACGATGTACATCTCGTGCATGCTGCTGTCCAGGCTCCGGATGGCCGCCACCGTCTCCTCGCTGTTGGCCACCGTCCTTTCGGCGTACGTGATGGCGCCGTTGCCCTGGTTGCGCGCCCGGAACTCGCCAAGGTACTCCTCGTCCATCTCCAGCTCGGTCTTGCCCTCGGCGCCGATGTTGATCGCGCGCGAGTCCGCGTTGGACGAGTACGAGCCGCCGGCGGAGGACTGCGCCCGGTAGTCCGGCGGGAGGAACCGTAGGATGGCGAGGGTGACGCCGGGGTTTTCGACCATCCTCCACGCGTAGGCGAGCCCCTCGCGGTCGTCGGGCCCACCGAAGAAGAAGAGCACGAGGCTGTGCTCGTCGGTCATGCGCGCCGCGGCGGCGCTGAGGCCACGGTCCACGAGGATGGCGACGGAGCACGGGGAGGTGGAGAGGAGGCTCTCGTTGAAGCCGCGGATGTACGGGTTGATCGGCTCCAACCCGCCGTCCACCGTTTGCTGCTTGTGGAAAGGGACCACGATGAGCGACACGTGCTTGTCCTCGGCGAGCACGGACACGTCGTCGTGCATGCTCTGGTACGGCGACACCGCCGTGAGCGTCTGGATGGAGACGCCTCCGGTGTGCATCTCGTAGTTCTCGAAGGCGTTGAAGATGTGCTCCGTCATAGGGGGCAAGGCGGAGGAGCCTGACCGGCTGCTCGAGGAGGCGGAGGCGGCGGCAGCGGCAAGCATGTTGGATGCACGGCCGGTGAGCTCGACGAGGTGGAGCGCGTAGATGAAGATCGGGGAGCGCTTGGACGGGTTCGAGAGATCGAGCAGCGACAGCACGGACGGCACGTTGCGCGTGGTGTGCACGCAGGTCAGCATGCGGAGCTCGCTGTCGTGCCTGATGCGCTGCAGGTTCCTCCGCTTGTACCCGACGAGTCGCCGCGCCGGCTTTTGCAAGCCCGTCACGACCGGCGTCACCAGCGCCGTCATCGCCACCGACACGAGCACCATCACCGCGAACGACTCGTCGCCCAACACCTATATAATGGAGAAGTTGTTTAATCAACCAATGACTGGGTGACACGGACTTCAGAAGTAAGGCAAGCGTATATGCAATTGATCGAGTACCTGCTTGTCTCTCCCAATGTTGAGCACGATCATTTCGACGAGCCCCCTTGTGTTCATGAGGAAACCGAGGGAGACGCCCTCGCGGAACGGCATGGTGTATAGCGCTGCGATGATGATGGTGCCCATGATCTTGGCGAAGCTGGCCATGACGAATACGAGCACAAGCAGGCCGACGGTCACCGGGTCGTGCACCTTGGTGACGTCGGTGCGCAGGCCGCTGATGGCGAAGAAGAGCGGGAGGAGGAGCCCTGTGACGAAGTCCTCCAGCTTCTCGATGAGCGCCACGCCGAGCGGCCCGCTCGGGATGACCAGCCCGTAGACGAAGGCGCCGAAAACCGAGTGGATGCCGAGGGCGTCGGTGCAGACGCCGGCCGCCATGACGCCGGTGAGGATGAGCGAGACGTCCATGTCGCTGATGCTCTCGCCCTCGGGGACGCGGCCGATGAGCCACCACATCCCGGGGCGCACGACGTAGAAGCAGAAGAGCACGAAGACGACGCCCCCGAGGAGGACCCACAGGGACGACAGCACCGTGCTGTCCACCTCGGTGATGGCGATGGCGAGCGCGAGCAGGATCCAGGCGCACATGTCGTTGACGATGGCGGCGGACATGGCGATGCGGCCCAGCTCAGTGTTGAGCAGCTTGATCTCGGCGAGGATGCGCGCGAGCACGGGGAAGGCCGTGACGGAGAGGGCGACGCCGAGGAAGAGCAGGAAGGAGGTCTGGTGCACGTTCCGGGACACCTGGTGCCGGAATATGAAGGACGTGGCGGTGCCGATGCAGAAGGGCAGCGCCATCCCGGCCAGGGCCACGAAGAGCGCCTTCTTGCCGGAGCGCTTGATGACGTCGAGGTCCATCTCGAGGCCCACGAGGAAGAGGAAGTAGAGGAGGCCGAGGTGCGCCACGGTCTCGAGCGTGAGCAGGCTGCGCTGCGGGAACACCATGTTGCCCCACAGCTCCATCTGCCCCATGACCGAGGGCCCCAGCACGATGCCGGCGAGGATCTCAGCGATGACGCGGGGCTGGCGGAAGGGCCTGAGGAGGAGGACGAGGACGCGGGTGGTGATGACGATGACGGCGACCTGGAGGATGAAGAGCGGGAGGGAGAACTCGAGCGGGTTCACGCCCTGCCAGATGCCGTTGGTGGCGATCATCATCGGCGAGTAGCACACCACCAGGTTGGTCACCTTGCTCGGCCCCGTCGCGTTGCCTAGCTGCGCCGTCACGTTCGTCCGCAGGTCCTCGACGTCGGCGTTCAGGGGCGCTACGGTGGACGCCATCTCGGCGCATGGCACTCACCGTCACCGATCGATCACCGGCCGGCTTCCGTGCGCGCTGCTAGATCGACCGATCGATCTGCCTCAACGTCCGTCGATCTTGCGATTAGTTTTGCTTTGGGTAAAAAATTCTTTTGGAGAATGCCGCAACGTTCGAGCCTGAGGCGCAGCTCGGAGAGAGACAGAGAGAGGAAAAGGTCAAACGGGAGGACGAGGGGACACTTTTGAGGGGTCAACGTGGTATCGACTTTGGAGTTTGCTGGAGAGTCTCCTAATTTGACCGGTCATAATCGCGTGGTTCTCATTAATGATCGGGCCGTCCTGCATGAGACATGCAACTGTCTTTTTTTAGGGAACGAGACATGCACATGCACATGTTACTAGTGTATCGCAAAAGTCTGATGTACATGTATGCCTGACCAATAAAGCTTATCTTTACTCTTCCAAAGATATAAGCCGAGGCCGCATCGACAAATTTGACCTTGCGACAAAATTATACATATTTGCTAGACTGTTTATCTTTTTGGCCTTTGATTCTTTCGATTTTCCCAATTATTGCTTTCTTACTTGGGGATGTTGTCAATCTCTAGTTAAGAGTAAGACAGTGAAAAATATTTCTTTTCCAACATTCACGCATTCTATTGTTAACTATGTCATCTCTTTGGAAATAATTGACTCAACTTTATCTAGATACATGTCGTATTTCAGTGTATAGATTCATCAATATGTAAATAAAGTTGAGTAACGGTGAAGAATGGTGGCTTATGGGATCAACATCGTCTTCCTAACGGGAAGGGAAGGAGGCTTCCCCGACTCGTCTCCCGTGTCGCTCTGCTTAGGCGGCACCGGAGGCCCCAACCCTAGCCACCTCTAGCACCCCCTCCCCAGCGTCCTCACCCCCGCCGCCGGCGCCGCCTGCCGCTGGCTAGCCCGTGGCGGCGGTGGATCCCTCTCGCCGCCTTCTCCTCTACCTTGAGTTCTCTCCCTTGGTTATCCTAGTTCTAGTTCTCGAGGGCATGGATTTGAGCTTCGTCACGAGCGTGGAGGATGCTCTGGCCATGGAGACGTCGTTCTCCCTCGATCGGCGAGGAGCTCACTGAGCGTTAGGGCCATGGACGCCGTCGCTGTCCTTGGTTGCCGCCGCTGCCGCGGGCTGGGGTTGTGCCCCACGCTGGCATGGATTCGGTGTCGTGCTCCACGGGATCTGACCAGGGTGGTCAGGTCATGGCAATGGTCGACATCCTCTGTGCGGGATCCGGTGTGTGGATCCAGTTTTGGTCCACGCGGATCTGATCTGCGTTGTCTTCTTCCTCAACCGATGGTCGCTATTGGGTGGGTTCTTTGTGGCTGGATGTGCGTTGGTGCGGCGGTGGGGGTGGCCTGCTGCATGCCTGCGGCATGTCTTCTCGGAGGCGAGTTAGGTTGACTCCTTGATTCTTGAGCGGCGGATCCTTATGGTGGACACGGCGGCACGTGCCATTGTGTGGGTGCTGGTTGGTGCTGGGCGCGGAGTTGATGAAGGAGAATTTATGCGCAACGTTGAGTGAAACCCCAAGAGGAAGGTATGATGAGCACAGCAGGAAGTTTTCCCTCAGTAAGAAACCAAGGTTTATCGACCAGTAGGAGATAAACGTTCTCCCCCGAGGTGTTGCGAACCAACTCGTGGCAGGGCGCACTGCCGGCGTCAGCAGCAACGTGGAGACCTGCACACAAACAACCAAGTACTTTGTCCCCGACTTTCAGCGAGGTTGTCAACCTCACTGGTTTTGCTGAAAATAAAGGATTAAACGAACCATGTGGAAAAAGAATTGTTTGCAGAGAACAGAACAGGAAAATGCTGTAGAAGATTGCAATTAAAAGTAGAAGGACTGGGGTCCACAGTTCACTAGAGGCTCCTCCCCAATAAAATAAATATGTTGGGTAAATAAATTACAGATGGGCAATTGACAAACAGAGATTCTACGCTAATGGTTGGTGCAGAATACATGCTATGAAAGTATGCGGGTAATCCACCTTCAGGATTGCATCCCCGCGACACCCTCCAGTATTAAGTTGCAAGCAACAGACTATCGCTTTAAGCAATGTGTGTAAAGTAAACGATGAAACTACCCTTGAATAGAACACCGATGTTTTCTCCCTAGTAGCAACAGCACATCTACAACCGTAGAGAACAAGTTCACTTCCCATGGTTAAATAGAGGCATGAACCCACTATCGAGCATAAATACTGTCTCTTGGAGTCGCTAGCATCTACTTGGCCAGAGCATCTACTAGAAACGGAGAGCATGCAAGATCATAATAACATAATACATAATCTCAACCAAAGCAATCTCTCTATAAATCGGATCCACATCAAACCAACATGTAGCAATTACAAATAGATGATCTTGATCATGTTAGGCAGCTCACAAGATCTATACATGAAGCGCAACAAGGAGAGGACAGCCATCTAGCTACTGCTATGGACCCATGGTCCCGTGGAGGACTACTCACGCATCACCTCAGATGAAGACATGGCGATGTAGAGGCCTCCGGCGGTGATTTCCCTCTCCGGTATGGTGCCGGGATGGAGTGCAGAACCCTCCTGAACTAGGGTTTCGGTTGACGGCGGCGTCGGAACTTTTCGTGGATGGAGGCTCTTGTCCCTGGGGTTTGCTCGATACGAGGAATAAATAGGTGTAAGGACGGAGCAAACGAGGCGATGAGGCGCCAGTACATGGGCCAGGCACTGTCAAGGGTGGGACCGCGCCTGCCCTATGTACTGCCACGTGGCAGCTCTCGTGCGCGTGTCCTTCTGGCTCCGTCTTCGTCTTAGAAAAATAAGACTCTGGGCTTTTATTTCGTCCAATTCCGAGAAACTTTCATGTACAACTTTTCTGAAACACAAAAACAGGAGAAAACAGGAACTGGCACTACGGCACTGCGTTAATAGGTTAGTCCCAGAAAATGCTAAAAAGTGTGGAAAAGTGCACATAAAACATATAAGAATTGTAACAAAACAAGCATGGAGCATCAAAAATTATAGATACGTTTGGGACGTATCAGTTGGCAGTCTCGGTTGCATGGGCAGCGGGATGTGCTGCATGGGAGGCATTTGTGGTGTTGGAGTCCTTGTGCTCCTACCCAGATCTTGGCGTTGCCTACCGTGATCTGCTTCAGTTTCACCTCTCTGTTGTGCGAGGTGTTGTTATTGGGGATTCCATGGATGGTGGCCACCATTCGGGTGAAAGCCTTGCCCAACATGGTCGGTGCCGGTGACGTCGATGCTCGAGCGCCGCTTCCCTCCTTGGAGGCGTCATTGTGAATCAAACCCCTCCACCATTGGCTCCAGGTGAAAACTCACGTCCGGTCTGTCGGTCAGGGAAGTGGTAGCGCTTTGGTGCCGTTTCCTTCTTGAAGGCGCTGCTTTGGTAGCCTTTGATCCTATTCAGCTAGTCGTTGTGGGTGCGGTGCTTGGGCGGCGACAGTGTCGCTTTCAGAGTGGAAAGCTTCCCCGCGGCCAGCATGCTCGGATTCTCCTCGTCTTTGATGGTCTTGCTTTCGTTTTCATCTGGAGCTCTAGGGTGAGTGCTCCATCATTTGTCGGTACGGCGCCCTCGACCCTGGGCGAGAGTGCAGGGGCACTCTTTGACGATGGACGAGATACAATGTGAAGCAGTATGTCTATGCTTGATGGCGATGAAGACCTTCTTCCGATGGTGTGACATCTTCCCTTCCGCTTCCGATCTACCTCCATCAGCGAATGTTTCGGTAGATGAAGATCCAAGCGTTTGCAGGTTGTGCATTGTGTTGTATTTTCTTGTGTGCATGTTGTGCCACTGATCTTTGTAGTTGTTTTCCTCATCATCTTGTAACTCTTGCCGTAACTGGCTTTACTAATTTAAAGCTGGGCGTAATGCCTTATGTTTAAAAAGAGGGTGAAAAATGGTGGGATCTTGACCAGCTTGAACTTTAGATGCAGTACACATAGGGCGGTATGGGTATGTACCCTAGGAATTACCATATTTTTAATGTATTCTTTATAATGTACATTCTAGTGGATGATTTTGGTATCTAAATGTTTTGTTCTTCTCATTTGGCTATATAATTTTCTCCCCGGGATTTATGCATTTTACTGTGGTGTTTAAATTCCTTATATTTATTTATTTATTTATTTATTTGTGTAATGGACTCTTGCATGGATGATGGTTTTTTGCTTGTAGTTGAATTTTTCGAGAATGTTGTACTAGTTCATTTTTTTGTTTCTCTTTATTTTCCTATTATCTTTCTATTTTTTGCAAATTCCATCATTGCGGGTTTATTTTTTTGTTTCGACCTATGTAGCTAGTTGAGTAAACTTGCATTGATATTATATTGAATTCATATTTGAATTTTAACTTGCCTTAATGATACCTTGACTTAATATGTGAATGATTCAACAAGTTACCTATTGATTAATTAGTGATCGGTATGTGCAGATGATCGATGTATTATACCATTATTGCTAGCATTGTAGGTTACTATTTTTTATATTTCAAAAGATATGAGTTACAGTATACATACAAGCAATTTTGGTGTATCGGGAGCGTAAGTTTTGGCATATGACAATTATGAACTTACGAGTTCACACACTGGCAATTGTTTGGGGTGAATGTCGGTAATTAAGTTTGTTCGGTGTAATAGATTCAAGGATAGGTGATAATCATGTAGACTCGATTTTCTCTTATTTTTGGCAAAATCTTTATCTAGAATAAGTTACAATTCTCTAGTTTTATTTTTCGAAGTTCTCGAACATGTAAATAATGGCAATCAACACTACAATTTAGGTACTAAAATCATGTGGGTTAAGTGCAATCCATGTTTTGAAATCATGTGATCGAGTCGAACTTTCTTAGTGAGTGTATTATTTCCACTTTATAGCGTAGGTCAATGTGAGTACAAAGAGGTCTATGGTAGTTCAGTCAAAAAAAAAGTACAACGAGTTGGCTAGCTCAGTGCCATTTGTCGATCTATTTGTGGTGCAAAATTTAAGTGTTGCCAAATTAGAAACTAGTCGATTATCAAATAAAGAATCCAAATTTTAACACAAAATGAAACATACTTGAAACTTACCATTTTTGCAACGGCCAAACGCAATGACGTTCAACTTAAAATATTGAGTTGTAAGTTGTCAGTACATTACTTATCTTCAGTATTTTGTGTCCAAAAAGACATTTTGGACCATTTTTGGAAGTGTCATATTTACTTGCCTCTAAAAAAGTTTGCATCAATTTGAAAAAGAGAAACTTTGAAGAATGCTGATGACCCACAAGTATAGGGGATCGCAACAGTCTTCGAGGGAAGTAAAACCCAAATTTATTGATTCGACACAAGGGGAGGTAAAGAATACTTATAAGCCTTAACAACTGAGTTGTCAATTCAGCTGCACCTGGAAAAGCACTAGTAACAGGGGTGATGTGAAAGTAGCAGTGATATGAGAGCAGTAGTAACAGTAACACAGCAGCAGTAATAGTAATATGAGAGCAATGGCACCAGAAAACAGTTGACATGTAGAACGAGTATATGATGATGAAAGATGGACCGGGGTTCCCAGCTATCTACACTAGTGGTAACTCTCCAATAACAAGTGTTGGGTGAACAAATTACAGCCGGGCAATTGATAGGATTGAAATAGCATTAAGACAGAATATCAAGATCATTAATCATGTAGGCATGTTTTCCAATAATAGTCGTACGTGCTCGCAATGAGAAACTTGCACAACATCTTTTGTCCTACCAGCCGGTGGCAGCCGGGCCTCAAGGGAAACTACTCGGATATTAAGGTACTCCTTTTAATAGAGTACCGGAGCAAAGCATTAACACTCCGTGAAAACATGTGTCCCTCACATCACCGCCATCCCCTCCGGTTGTCCCAATTCTCGTCACTTCGGGGCCATTGGTTCCGGACGGTGACATGTGCATACAACTTGTAGATACAATCTAAGCAATAATTATAGAGCTCAAATCTAAGATCATGCCACTCGGGCCCTAGTGACAAGCATTAAACACAACAAGATTGCAGCAACAATAACTTCATAAACTTTGTAGATAGACAATCATAACGTAACAATCCATCGGATCCCGACAAACACAACACCGATTACATCAGATGAATCTCAATCATGTAAGGCAGCTCATGAGATCATTGTATTGAAGTACATGGGGGAGAGAATACCAACTAGCTACAGCCTAGAACCCGTAGTCCATGGGGGAATGATACGTCCAA
>NC_061513.1:103979661-104011074 GCF_022539505.1 Lolium rigidum
AAACCCCGGTACCATCTTTGGCAGGCCCATTGGGGATGCCTATGTCACTCGGTCATCATCTTGCCACCAACGAAAAAGCCGTGCTCGAGGTGGCCGACGCGCTCTAGTTGAGGTGTGTCCATGGGGGGCAAACAATCTCAGTTAACAGAGAGTGGTTATTTTTCAGTGCCTTCTTCCAAATGATGAGGCCATAGCTACATCTTGAAGTTAGAATAATGTCCTTCTCGCTATATCCTCGCTTCAGTTAGTTTCTGGTGTCACTGGAAGGCACATGGAGTTGTGGGTCCCGTGGATTTCCCGAGATCAAGTCGGTTTTCGTGTTAGTTGATGCAGTTTTAGATTTAGCTTTTTTGATCTACGGTTTCATCTTTAGCATGGTTGCTGCTCTAAACTATAGCATGAGGACTTTCCATTCGGTGATAAGAGCATCTCCACCGGCGCCCCCGATAGTGGCTCCGATAGATTTTCTGGGGGCCGGGGGCGAAAATGGGCTCGCACCGGCGCGCCCCAAACGGTGCCGGCCATTTTTCGAGCCCAATAGAATCACCGGCAACCCCGTGCCGGGCCCTTCGCCAAGGGCGCGAATCGGGCGCGCTGGCGCCTCGCGAGGCTGAATTTTTTGGGCGTGGGAGCCGCCTGTCAGTGACGCCAAGGCGCCGCGCGGGATATTTTATCGCCACGACGCCTGGCGGGAAACTCTCCCGCCACGGTGCCGCGCGGGAAACTCTCCCGCCAGGACACCGCGCAGGATGTTTCCCGCCTCATCGGCAGTCTATATTATCCCTCCTCCCCCGCCATTGCTGCAAAAACCCTAGAAAGAAGCACAATGTGGGATTCGTGGGACGAGGCTGCGCTAGAGGCGGCCGTAGAAGAGTTGGAGGCGGACCCGCAACTCGCAGAGTACGGGGCGTGGGAGGAGGCGGCGCTAGCGGCGACCGTGGATGCCTACGACGCGGGCGAGCGGCAGCGCGAGGAGGCGGAGCGGCGGCAGCGGAGGGAGCGCGGGGAGGCGCGACGGGAGGCGGAGCTGCAGCGGCAGGAGGCGGAGCGGCGGCGCCATGAGGAGGAGAACCGGGTGGCGCTCGAGGAGGCGGAGCGGCTGGAGATCCTGGAGGCGCGGCGGCGGCGGGAGGCGGCGAGCGAGCGCCGGTGAGAGGCGCAACGGCAGAAGAGGTGGGAGGAGCTTGCGCTGCGGCGGTTGCAGCGGAAGGAGACGCAGCGTCAGGATGATATCTACGAGGCGCGTCGTTTGGCGGAGATGCAGCTCCGGCTACGGAGGTAGGAGTTGGATCACCGTCGGCGGCGGGAGGAGCTGGAGCAGCAGCTGCGTCAGGAGGCGGTGGCCACGGATAGAGCCGCGTACTTGACGTTCGTGGCAAAGAGAGCATGAGATTATCGGCGGAGGAGCAGCGAAGAGAGCAGGGGAGAGACCACCGGAGAGAGCAGCGGCCGATCGTCCACCTCCACAGAGCCAAGTGGTCAGTAGGTAGTAGGTTAGAGATAAGAAGGTTTCAAATGTCATCCGGGATTGAGGAGTGAATAATGTTTTACTCGAATTTGACCGAAAATATTATTCAGTCCTCGATCCTGAATGACATTAAAATGAAACTCTAATTTGTGTAAAAAAACATATATCGGGGCCGCCATTTGGGGGGCGCCGGTGTGGGAACAGCTCCCCCAAATAAAGGATGATGTGCCGGCGCCCCCCAATCGGAGGTGCCGGCGCCCCTGCCGGCGCCTATTTGGGGGCTACCGGTGGAGATGCTCTAAGAAGGCGTGATATTCCACCAAATCAGTCAAACAAAAGTAGTACTCCACCATTAAAAAGTAGAATATCTAAGCTTTCTAATGATATATATTTTATAATATATATTTTATATTATGTTGGTAAAATTTACGATCTAGAAATACGTGCAAGCTCTATGAACCGAGACGGAGGTAGTACAAAACACAGGTCAACGCGACAGCCACCGCCTGAAATCAAAGCTACTATCGAGCCGACAGAAGTTGCACCCAGACCCAGAGGGGCCCGATCGAAGCAAAATGGGACAACGTCTTCCTGGATTCCGAGAAAATGGGGGTCCTCCTCCCGCATGGCACTTTTTTTTTTCTACGTCCAGATTGATCCCAACCAGCAAAAAGTGCCACCGTCGAGCACGACACAAGGACCCCAACGCATGTGTGCACGCAGCAAGTAATCCCACAGTGCACGCGATAACTTGTAAATACATCACAGAGATTGAGCTACCACCAACCCTCGTCAGTTTATATACTTTAGGCCTTGTTCGGTTTCATCTGGATTGGACGTATTTGACGTATATTGAGGGGATTAAATATTATGTAAGTTACTTCTAAATTTCTAATACCCTCCAAACCACTCGAATCCACTTACGAAATGGATTAACCGAACAGGCCAGAAATACGTTCTCCAAAGGCACGTTTACGCAAATGACAAAGATTCCATCTCAACACGAACGAAAATGTACTGAAGCTACTGAATTACGTAAGGCGGTCGATTAGCAGCGGCTGCAGGGTTACACAGCTCTTAGTAAGTCCATACAGCCGAGCAGTCTACAAGCATAAGGTGCTTCTGCTTCGGCATTGTACGAAAGAGAGAGATTATAGTTATACTGAGTTGCTGGTGGCCTAGACAGTTGCATAGGAGAGGAAGACAACCAAGGATGCCAAAGGTCTACCTCGCAATTGCAAACAAAACAAAAAACATCACCTTAGTCACCACTTCCTTGATCATTACCCCCAAGAGAACCAATGAGCACTGTAGATTAGTGTTTAGAGCGAAGGGGAGCTGTCATTTGTGAACGGGTGACAGCTCGTGGAGATGAGCGATGTCGGCGTTGGAGAAGTGGCTTGTGCCGCACATCTTCTCCAAAGGATCCTTGCAGCACCGCTGGAGCTCCAGGTACCTGTCCAGATTGAAGTTCTTCCTCTGAATCAGCTTCCTCTGCCGCGACTGGAACAGCCTCTCCATGAAGTCTCGGTATGTTGGATCCCTCGAGGTGATGAGGAAGTAGGCGTAACCGACGACCAGGCCTGTTGTAGTTGTGAAGAATGTGATGGGCTCCATGACGTCCCACGAGAACTCCCAGAAGGTGAGCCTGAAGAAGAGCCCCATCTGTGTGATCAAGAACCCTAGCCCAGACCAGAGGATGCGGCGGACTTGCTTGTGTGCGAGCTTGTTGATATCTTCCAACTGTGTCTGCAGCTGCTTCAGCTCTTCCTTTCTGGGATCATCCTCAGGTGCCAGTGCAAGGGGCATAGCTTTTCTTACCAGATCCACAATCTGTACATAACAGGAAAAAGGAATCAGTCTCAGCCAATGTAAAGTATCAGCTGATGTTACACTATTTCTATCCAATGTTAGGTACCAACTACTGCTACAGTACAGTCGATGTTATATATCACTACATATTGATAAAAACTAGTATTGAATGAAGAATTCTAAATAATGAAATCAAAAAATGTAGTATAGCATAAATACATGAAATCTGCCCAACTAAACATTTGAGTAGAAATTATGGAACCAAAACACAGTAAACATGCTTCAGAAGAATATTTGTCCCTTTTTGTGTAACACGCTTTTGCCCCAAAACATTAAAAAAATATTTTTACACATGCACCGCCATCAATCAAATGAGAATGAGAGGAAAATTTCCTTTATGCCCACCTAGCCAGCAGTCACAAGGCTCACAAATGGTCAGCGTGTGACACAGGGAGGTTCATTAAGGAAAGTATATCTAAGAAAAGTGAAAGTTACAACATAATGTAATCAGGTACCGCGATCATGAATTACTTAAGCAAACAAAATAAACAAACATGTAGTGCAATATAAATACATGTGATCTGCCAAAGTAAACATTGAAGTAGAAACTACGCAACCAAAAAGACAATAAACATGCCGGAGAAGAATATATGCTCTTTTTGTGTAACATGCTTTTGTCTCAAACATTTGATAAATGATTTGACGCATGCACCACCATCAACCGAACGAGAATGAGAGGAAGCTTTCCTAGCCAGCAGTCACAAGGCTCACAAATGTTCAGCATGTGACACAATGAAGTTTCATTAAGGAAAAGTATGTCTAAGAAAAGTGAAAGTTACAAATAATGTAGTCGTCTAATGCGATTATGAATTGGTTAAAAAAACAATGTCAAGATGGGCATTGTGCAAAACTCCCAAGGTTCAAGCAAATCACAATTGTTCGTCACCGACTAAAGGATCTTGCCATAAGATGTCAAACTTTATGCATGGTGGACTGGTAGTTTAGTACGCTAAAGAACTGGTAGATAACATGACAGGCACCATGCACTAGAAGTCACCCGCCTACGATGGAAACAAGAAAAGAAAACAGTGCAAAGAGCCAGAGGATTCTCCACCTGCCATTACCCATCCTGTATGACACAGAAAGGGCAGAGCAAAGCAAGCTAGATAAGAGAAGGTATCTGTTTTGTGCTTTATGAGCACGCTTAATCGGAAGAGTTCTTCCCCGTGGAAGAAACGGTGGTAGCTTTTGCAGTGGTGCGGCAAGCGTGCGCACCCAGGAGGAGCACGCAGTGTGAATAATCACCCACCAGTCGCCACCACCTAGGGCAGATCCCTGAAGCAACCGGACGGCTTTTTCCTGATGAAAAGCGTCACCGACAAGTGGTTCTGGCGATGTTCCAACGCAAGTCTAAACAGTCCGGCCATTGTCCTCCTGCCCCACCATGGCGCCATGCCAAGTCAGTTCCAAACATCTAATCAGCTAAGCTACCGAAGTTGAACGGTGGATAGTAAAATGGACAATGAATTCAACCGAACTATTGCCTACCGAGTGGGCCGTGCAATTTGGACGATTTGTGCGAGTGAGAATCGTGGGACCGATGGTGGGATTAGGCCAAGGGAAAACGTGGAGGGGGGGCTTTGGGCTGAAGATTGATGCGGAATTGGACCATCGGACAGGCGCGCCTGTAGCGCTGCACTTGGAGGAAATCTGTCGAACACCTGAAGGTCACCGTCGGAGCTACGGACGCGAGGAAAAGTACAAAAGCCGTCAGACGCCGAGTGGCCTGATCCATGGGGGCCAGGGTTACCCCCGGGACCGAATCAGGAAGCGCGTAATCGAATGGCTTAATTTTTCGAAAACGTCAGGCATGAGCACGGGACGAACGGAGCACCCCGACGTGGAGGCCGGGGTAGGTCCCCCCGAATCGCCGAACCGAGACGCGAACACGAAGCGCTCGAACCGAGGATGAAAAATAAACTGAAAAAAACATCAGGGATGAGGCGGGGATCGCGGCAATGCAGACCTTGTCGGGCTGGAGGTAGACCTTGTCGCGGAAGAGGAGGACGACGCCGGCGTGGTCGAGCGCGCCGGCGAGCGCGGTGGCCTCGGCGCGGGTGCGCGCGGCGCCGGCCTCCTCGCAGGCGCGCAGCAGGTCGGCGTACGGGATGACCTCGCCGTCCCCGAGGCGGCGCTTGAGGGCCTCGACGTTGGCGAGCCGCATGAGCCGCCTGGCCTCCTCCGCCGTCACCTCGGACTCCGCGTCCCTCGCCACGTCCGCCGCCGGCAGCGACGCGAAGCGGAGCCGCTGGAGGGCGGCGCACGGCGGGGGCAGGCGGCACGCGATGGCGGCCCGCGGCGCGGAGGCCGGGGCCGCGGCGGCGGCGGCGCGGAGGGCGGAGCGGGAGAAGCGCCACATTGAGATGGGTGTGCGGGCGTGGGTTGCGGGGAGGGAGGGAGGGGCGGAGGAGGAGGGAGATATGGGGGAGGCGGTCAAAGCGGAGGTGGGAAGGTGCGGGAAGTGTGGCGGAGGCCGGAAAGGAAGAAGGAGAGGGAGCGGCCGGGAGAGGGAGAGGGAGAGCTCCGGCTCGCGGCCGCGTGGGGGGTTTTTGCGTATTTTTGGAGGAGTGCGATTCCTTTTTTCTACTCCTTTTTCATGGCATGTTTTCGGCAACAATGGCAGGCTGTGTCTTGTGTGTTCTGGGTGGGTTCCTGTGCGCAGAGGTGCAGGGTCACCACGCGGTCGAATTTTTGGAAACTGCTACGCACAGTTATACGACAGGAAACGTTACTCATCTTTTTTTTTATACATATATACTCGCTATTTACCATATATTTCCCCATCTTCCTGTCATTTGAACTTGAGGAAATTGATATGTTGGATTGTTGGGGGCATGTTTCGCACACAACCACAACTATGTGTTGTTTTTTCACCGAACACCATATTTTATTATAATTGTTGCACAAAACGCTAAATAGGGATATTACCTCGTTTGACGCACAATTAGGCCCATGGGCAGGGTATGCGCTGCTCGCGGACATCAACGTGTATGGCGTCCTTTCAGAAAATCCTTAAGCCCACCCATTAGTGGCCGAGGGAGGTGAGGGGACACGGGCCCACCCGCACGCGCAAGCGCCAGTTGGGTCCTAATAAATGAAGACCACGGTCGCCCTCCAACCACTTGTCGTCCCCATGCACGCACACGCGCCAGTTGATCTTAATAACCAACACGGGTGGCGGTCTTGGCCATCCCCTTGCGTGGCTCCACGTGCGCCCGAAGATCCTCCTGCCGGATATGCGGCGGGATCCGGTGTACACCGTCGACTCCCCGATGTGGAGACGGTGGTTCTAGGACGAGCACGACGCTCGGCGGTAGATGATCGAAGCACACCTCGAGGAGCTCGGCGACGACGATGTCGACTACGAGGCGTACCAACCGATGCCACTGCCGCCCGTGGAGGAGGAGCAGTACATGCCAATGAAAGAGGAGTGGTCAGGGCACACCTCCCCACACCGTGCCACGGACGCCCGGACTGTTCGCAGTACCGCGGGGCAGACACCTGCATGCATGCCTAGTCGAGGACCCGTCGGAGGACGACGACGCGGACTACGAGCCCATGGAAGAGGAGCCCGAGCTGAGGAAGAAAGATACCGTCGTGTACGCCGTGGCCATCTCCAAGGCCGAGGAGCGCCCGATGGATTGGACTCGAGGCGACCATCCAGGCGTCGCCACCACCATCGCCGCATGCACCGGAGAACCTACCTCCCCCTCGACCATTTTGCCCGAGGATATGTTCCACTGTTCCGGAGGAGGGAGGCGACGACGATGGTCGGAGACCGAGATGGTGGCGGCGGGATCGAACTGTAGGAAGATTTCTGCGGCAGGTTGGGGTCCATGCCAAAGTCTACGTATGTACTGTCACTGGACTTATGGGACTAATTATGTAACAAACGAGGCAATGGCCCTACTTATTATTTTGTGTAATAATTACAACAAAATATGGTGTTTTGTGCAAAAATAAGTCATGGTTGTTGTCCCGTGCAAAATATGGCCCAACATAGGGTGTTACGCGCAATTTGCTCTTTGAACTTTGGCTATGTATATGGTATACAATAAACTTCGCCCTCAATCGCTGCCAAGTAATTAGTAACACCTTAACACACGGACCAGTGCCGACTACGAGAATCAAAGTGTTGGAAATGTTCAGGTGTTTGGCGCTTTACCCCAAATTCGACTCACGTACAAGAACCTAAAAAACAGTACTCGTACCAGGAAATAGAGTGCCGTTCTTCCAAACATTCCATTACTGATATATCCAATCCTGCGCCGGTTGTTTTAAATTGCTACAGGATGTCGTGGTCAATTGTTGTGCATTTTGTGAGATTATCATCAAGACTGCACATCTTCTTCATAAATATTATTAGAGACTTCCCTGTGCTGGTTGTTTTAAATTGCTACAAGATGTTGTGGTTGTTGTGCATTTTGTGAGATTATCATCAAGACTGCACGTCTTCTTCAAAAACATTTGGAGAAACTAATAGGCTGATACTTTATCATGCCAAGACTTCTGCTACTGATTTTAAAATTTTCCATGAGAATTGTGGGACGTGGAGGGGTGATGGTCCTTTTTTTTTATCATGGTTATCAAAATATACCAATCTATATCATGCATGTTGAAGATAAGGAAGTTTGAAGGGGAACACATTCACTTGGGTAACCATAAACTGCCGGAACATTGACATATGTCCCTAGTTAGATGACATGGATTCAACCTGACATATGAGAGGGGGGGGGGGGGGGGGGAGAAACAACAATCACACCTATTTGGCATAATTTTTCTCACCCACTCTCTCATCCTTTGACTTCCAATTCTTTTAAAAACTCCCGAGAGTAGGAAAATTGTGATCGCGATAGCGGACGTAAAGCTATTAAACTTACCCGTGCTCTTTCCTTTTGTCGAAGTGGAACCGTAGAACACAATGTGACAGAATGAGATAGAATGCAATAAAAATACGAATAAGCATATGCGAACGAGTTACTTACTTCTAAAGGTCCAAGCAAGCCCTTTAATTCAATTATCTAATCTTACATCAAAGAATGAATTAAATCTCCCCTGTGACTAGTAACATAAGTACATAACATCGAGTTCGTTATGTTTATTTTTGAAAGATTGG
Source organism: Lolium rigidum (assembly GCF_022539505.1). Classification (NCBI taxonomy): domain Eukaryota; kingdom Viridiplantae; phylum Streptophyta; class Magnoliopsida; order Poales; family Poaceae; genus Lolium; species Lolium rigidum. Next base: position 103,988,118 of record NC_061513.1, read on the forward strand.
GAGGATTAATTCCCATTCTATCATGGGAATTGGAACTTCAAAATTGGATGTGCACGACTCATTGACATGGGTAAAGCGGCGCTTCTTCCAAAAATTCCATGATGGATAATCCAATCCTGCGCTGGTTGCTTTAAATTGCTACATGATGTTGTGGTTGTGGTGCATTTTGTGAGATTATCATCAAGACTACACATTTTCTTCATAAATATTAGAAGAAACTTCCATGCGCTTGTTGTTTTAAATTGCTAAATGTTGTTGTGGTTGTTGTGCATTTTGTGAGATTATCATCAAGACTGCACATCTTCTTCGTAAATATTACAACTTCTGAATAGGCTAATGCTTTATCATGCCAAGACTTCAGCTACCGAATTTAAAATTTTCCATGGGAATTGTGGGACGTGGAGGGGTGATGGTCTTTTTTTATCATGGTTATCAAAATATACCAACCTATATATTGCATGTTGAAGATAAGTAAGTTTGAAGGGGAACACATTCACTTGTGCAACCATAAACCGGCGGAACGTTGCCATATATCCCTAGCTAGATGTCATGGATTCGACCTCACACATGAGAGAGACAGAGGGCGAAACAACAATCACACCTATTTGGTAGTATTGTACAAAAAAAATAGATGTGGGTTGTCAAGTTAGAAGAGTCAAGAAACCATAGAAATCTTCTTGCCGTTTGTACCTTGATATGTGTTTTGACAGAACCATGTTGAAATCAATCACTTGTCACATTATACACTACTTACCTACAAGATTATAATAACTTGATTGTAAGGGTCATGTGCATTTTTTTGACCAATACAAGGCCCCATGATGCTACATTTTCGAATGTCATCATCGCTTATTGATGAACACTTTGAATACCTACTCTCCAGCTCCATATAACATTGCAGTGCCTAAAAACATGTATACAATTGTCTAACAATTATGTCTCGTAATTGCAGCAATTGTTCGTTACTAATTTGGCAAGTGGCAACCGATAGTATGTAAACCTTGCAACTAGTGCAACAAAAAAAATTAACCAAAACATGGAAACGTAAGATCTTTTTCAAATCCTTGTTGAGAGAAACCTTAGCACTGAGAGATGGTTCACAAATCAGATCAACGACTTCAGAGGTAAATCATTTTTGAAATATCCAATTTATCAATTAATGTGATAATATCATTTATCATTTTTGATATTATCACATTAATGCACTGAGAGAGTGAGAGGTGGTGAATTTCTCCATACATGTGCTCTTTGGAGATTTCTCACCCGGGAGCCGCACACCGTAAGACTAGCAAAGTAGGTACCCGTTTAGATTAGTCGAGGATTTGAGTTATAGTCTAAGAAAGTTTTCTAGAATACTTGAATCTAATTTTATCTCTACTACTCCCTCCGTCACGAAAAAGATGTCGGGCGCGTAATACAAATGGGTTTTTATGAAAACCCCCTTGTTAGTTCGTTTCTTCTCCAACTAAGTCCTGTTCTGTAAATTTCAAATACGGATCTTCTCTCACCGTCGACGTCCGCCGTCGTCCTCGACGTCCGGCGGCGCCGCGCTCGATCTCGCGTCTTCCTTCCTGTTGCGGCGCCGCAGGCAATCCTCTGCTCCGTTGGGACGTCATCTTTGCTGCGGAGCCCGAGCTCTTGTCCTGCCTGCGACGCGCCGTCACGCCTGAGTTCGTCGTCGTCCTCCCTGCGGCGCGCCGTCACGCCCGAGCTCGTCGTCATCCTCCCTTCGGCGCCCGAGCTCTTGTCCGAATTGCAGCGGCCGAGCTCGTCGTCATCCTCCCTTCGGCGCCCGAGCTCTTGTCCGAATTGCAGCGGCCGAGCTCGTCGTCCTCCTCCCTGCGGCCGCGCCCAAGCTTGCCGTCGCCTTCCCTGCGGCCGCGCCCGATCTTGCCGTCGTCCTCCCTGCGGCGTGCCGTCACGCCCGAGCTCGTTGTCATCCTTCCTTCGGCGCCCGAGCTCTTGTCCGAATTGCAGCGGCCGAGCTCGTCGTCGTCCTTCCTGCAGCCGCGCCCGAGCTTGCCGTCGTCTTCCCTGCGGCCGCGCCCGAGCTTGCCGTCGTCCTCCCTGCGGCCGCACCCCAGGTCCTTTCGTGCGCCGCTGCGACTGCTCTGCTCGCGGCGCCTTACCCTCCTCCCTGCGCCGTCGCGCCGCTTGTCCTCATCTGCTTGGGCGCTCGCCGGCTGCGGCTCTGCTCCGCTGTCTCCTCCTCGGCAGCGCATCAGTGCAAGGGGCGCTGCTCATCCTCGGTACCGCACAGGTGCAGGTGGAGCTCCTGCTGCTGGTGTGGCTCCCGTGCCTCGGGTGAGAACCAAAATTCAGTTGATCTGAGTGTTACCTGAAGAAGATTGACAGATACATTCAGTTAGCCATTCTAGAAGGAATGCAAATCTTGACAGTTCTATTACCATCGATCACAGACACATATAGAGGTTGAGGCGTGGGTCACAGTAGTGCCGCACGACCTGCATTCGATCCTAAGGATCAGGAGCTAGTGGTTACAGAGAGTTAACGGTCATGCCGTGTACAAGGACAGATACAGTCTATGTATTTCTACAATTCTGACTATGTTCTTGAGCAAAGTAATTTTGTTTGAATCTTAAACAACACAATATTAATGGTAACAGTTTCTTGTACCAAGGCTAAAGGTAGATTCCATAATTTCAAAGAACAAATCAATTGAAGCTGCGTTCCAGGTTGCTGTAAGTTGAGATCAATCAGCAGGGACTACTCCAATAGAAATGGACAAACAACTGCGATAGTACTCGTCTCTGATGTGGCAGCAAAATAATCAACAGGGAAGACAGATGAGTGGACAGATTGCATTTTAGAGGGATGAAAAAACAGAGCAAAATAATCAAACCTGTATGCATCTTTCGATAAGTTCACCACTTCTTGTGTAATCCCCATTTCTGTAGTGTCCAACAGCAAACAAATAGAGCTTCTCCCTTGTTTATAGCAGGCTGTTAGACTTGCCCAAAGAAACTGCAAAATGCCAGCATAAATCATGAGTCCAGCCCCCTGAAAAATGAGTTCACCATTCATGTTCTCCAGTTCTTGCATATCTGAAAAATAAATGGGACAAACTGAAAAATGACTTCACCATTCATGTTCTCCAGTTCTTGCATATCTGAAAAATGACAAACTGGAATACATTCAAATGGAACAGACGGAGTATTCAAAAATATTCATGTACATGCAATCAGTTCTTGCATATCTGTTACACGAATGTGCACCACTGAAGCATGGCACTTGCATATCAGTTCTTTACTAGAGCAGTATGCTGTTGCCACAATCTTGCATATTTTAGATGAAATCAAAATTGCATATCAGGTTCTTGCATATTTTAGATGAACTCAAAATTGCATATCAGGTTCTTGCATATTTTAGATGAACTCAAATCTTGCATATTTTAGATGAACTCAAATCGAGTCCGAGAAACTAAAAAGAATGTGAATAGTAACCAAAATGATTTTGCGCCATGAATAACACTTCGGAACTTAACTTTAACAGTAAAGAGAGATGTATAGACATTGGTGGTTATACCCATGTTTAGACAGTACAAAGTTGATTAATGTTACACAATCGATTGATGTCCATATTTAACAGGTTGTAAGGTGATATATTGCACTAAACAATGTAAACAGTCACATAAACAATCAAGTTCTTTGGCGTTTAAGAGATTTATTGCCTAATATTTCACCATTGTATCAATGGAGTGGCGCTATGAATTATCTCTGTGGTCGCATTGTCTTCTGCCTAATATTTACTGCCTAAGCTTCCAAACATTGTCTTCTGGCTAGTGAATTCAGCTATCTTACTCCAGAAATTTATATGCCTTTGCAAGCACCAAAAATTTGCTTCGAAGTAAGGATCCACAGCTCAACTGCTGCTACAAGTACTAACCAAAACTACCAAAAATTACAGTACTAATAGGACTATACAGTATGTACCAATTTGTGGTTTCAGTTTAAACATCAGTGATCCCTTTTTAGCTCGGGATCCATGTGGTGAGTTACTGAATTTTATTCACTTACACCTAGCGTCCATTCACAAGTTTAATTCCCCATTTGCCAACCACAGGTAAGCACGGAAGCTAGCAGGATCCATGGGAGGAAGCTTGTCATCATGGCCTACTGAGAATACTCGTAGTGCTCACTTTGATAAGCAACAGTGTCACAGTCGAAAATATCAGTGCCTACTGAGAACAAAACAGTCCTTAAATCCCATTCAGTCTGGTGAGTACAAATATCTGTGGTTTCTATCTACTGTGAGCACAACTAATTACTCCATGACACCAATCCAGTTTGACTGAATTAGGCCTGTAATATTGTGCAACATCCAAATCTATTCATGTAATATTGTGCAACATCCAAACCTAATTTCTTTTGTTCGTTCATGTTGCTGGAGATAGATAGCGATCTACACTACTGCCACGGTGATGAGCATGCATATGATGAGCAGGAGTATGTCCAAAACAGGATTGAACTAGTGCTATACTTGTTTATGCAGATTGACTTTCGTGCAAGAATATACAGGATGCCCAAAACTAAGAGCTGGAATGAAATCTCACCAGCCAGATCACAGACTGCTCGCAGGAGAAGACGCGGATCGAGATGTGAAGTTGTGGATGAGTCAGTGCTGCAGCAGAACAAGGCGTATTCCGGCCTGCCGGCCGGCGGCGGAGGCAGGCGCTCAAATCGGCTCCGCGTGGTCGTCGCGCCCGCGCCACAGCCTCCATGGATGACGAAATCAGCAAAGCATGTTCGTAGTGCCGCGCCGCAGCCTCCATGGACGCCCAAGGTGGAATCTTGGGTGGCTAATCTTTTAGCTCCTCGAGCTACACGGGAGAGGGCGCGGTGGCCGGCGAGGGAGCGGCGCGGGGGACAGCATGGTGGCCAGAAACGGAGCGGCGTAGTGGACAGAAACGGAGCGGCGGCGAGCGGCGTGGTGGCCAGAGAGGGAGCGGCGCAGGCGACGGCGGCGAGCGAGGTCAGCGGCGCGGACACGAAGCGGAGACGGTGGGGATTTGGGAAGGAGGGACTCCAGTTTTGGTCGGGAATTCGTGGAGGGGGTTTTTGCAAAAATGGCGCCGCGACATCTTTTCCGTGACGGAGGGAGTACTTAAAAAGACTAAAGTGGTTCCTTATTCTGCCATCCCAATACGTTTCGTAGTTCCGTCGTCCGTCGTCCTTCGTCCCGCTCGCTCCTTTGTTGGCCACCGCACTCCGCAAATCAAGCCCACCCGGTGCTTCAAGGACCCACCCGATTGGATCGATCCAAGTAGCCACTCCATCCTTGTTTCCTCCCGCACATTAGCCCTACTTCGACGAGGACGGGGCACATCTCGGCCGCACCTCGCCATGGTTTCCATCACCCCCAGCTCGACGGGAGAGCCCTAATGGAGGTTACCACTGACACGTCCTTTCTTCCACCACCGCATCCCTCCCTCCCACTTCCCACACCACGCGGTTCATATACCCTAGAAACCAGGAGATCTCGCGGATCTAGAACCCCAATGTCGCCCATGTTCTACACCCCGTGATTTCGAGCAGGAGGTGCACACCACGGGGCTCGCGGTGGAGGCGAGGTTCATGATTTCGAGGTGCACTCCGGGGAATCAGATTTTAGAGTTCGTTGCCCATGTGGAGGAGTTTCACGACGATGAGGTCATCAAATCAAGCCACCCACCTTCGCGGTTGTGGCCGCTGCTGCATCGTTCCAAGTTCGGCCTCCTACCTCATCAGAGCCCCGGGTAAAACGCCCAAGTCATTCTTGATTGCAGAGTTGCAGTGATGTTCAGTGAAAGATTTTATTGTTCTTGGCTACCGTTCATTCTCCCAGAGTTGCAGTGATGTTCAGTGAAAGATTTATTGTTCTTGGCTACCGTTCAAGCAATTGTAAAAATCACACAGGAATTTTAGATACCAATATGTGGTCTAGGTAGGAATACATTGCAGATCGCAAGGGAGCTAACTGATTTTTCACTGCCTCGATTTGATCCCTTAGTCCAGATCTGGATTCCCATCGTTACAGAGGTATGTATCCACCCAGTAGCAACACGTTTGTTATTTCCTTTTGCTATATAGTGTTATAATCTCAATTTTCTTGAACTGTTACGACTAAAAATGATAGCTGCAAGGTATTTCTCTTAGTTTACACTGTGTTTTTACCACTGTTAATGGAATCTTGTGATCCCAGTTAATTAAAGTCCAATAGTTGATATTTCTCCCAAAACTTTTTTAGGTACTTCTGGTTCTGATTGAACGATACGTTTTTTTAATGTACATCAGTGTTCTTTGCTTCGCTTGACCTCGACCCGTCCTTTGAGTTCATTGGCGCTGACGTTGCAAAGTGAAAAATGGATTGCCGCCTTCCAGCGCGTCGATGCTATGCTCCATAGGTCGACGGCTACGACTATGACCGCCTCTTCACTTGTCGGTGCCGCTACCGCATGCACCGCTTTATGTCGGCATTCCAGGTGAGGTTCGATTGCAGTGTTTCCTTTTGTACACCAAGATTTGCTTCGATTGATGTTGGTTGTAGCCGAGAGAATCTTGATTTGGTGAGAGTTTGTTAACCTTTTTACAATTTTCTTTTAGTTTTAGAACTAACTTATACAATAACTCCGGAAATTTTGATTACTATATTTTTGATTTGGTAGCCCAAACAAAAAAATATAGGATTATTTGCCATGTACTCCCCAGTTGTGCATAGTGACATTAACTTATTTAATTTCCTTCAATCTCAAATACTAAAATTTTATTATGGTTGATACTTCATTGGATTTTTTTTCCTGATAGATTTGTTGTGAAACTGCAATGTGATCAAAGGAGTAAATATATATTTGCTTTGATGACCTTCAGTTTCATCAAATGTGCTAAAACAATTTTGTTTAGATTTTTGATGTGTTATAGCTTGAGTAATGTGCAACCTGCTGTCAAACTTGTGCCATTGTTGATCCTACAAAACCAATCTCCAAGCATGTCAATTTTAAAATAAGCCAAGGATACCAAAAAGAAGAACTCGCCATTTTTCTTTTGGATTGTGCAGAAAGATGCACAACTGAAGATTTACTAGAGCTTTCTGGTTGTCTTTGGCTGATATTTTTCCAGGTTTTCATCCATTATAAGGCCTAAAATAAGACAATTGTTAGTCTTAATGTTACAGTATTTCCTATTATTCAAAAAGATCCATTGTGTTTTAACTTCTAGATCCAGTATGGAAGACATTTCACAACAGATATATATTTTATTTCGGCGTTGTTTTTATATATACATGTGGATAATTTGCAGTGAGCTTGATAAGATATTTTAGCACCTTGATGAGACACCATTGTGCCATTAGGGAAATCTTCATCATCAGGTTTCTCTCTTTTCCTAAGAATAGGATGGATCTTCAGTTATTTAATTCTATCTCTTTATGCAAATGTCCAACAGGAGCAATTTCTTGAGTTCTTGATAGGCAGGGAACACCGCCTCCTCCGCTGGGTGAAGATAATCTCGAACTTCTCAGTTGTATGCACCAATAGCCTGTTTATTTTCCCATTCCGAATTTACTCATTTTCTTATTTCATGGTGTACGTTGAGCAATGCTCTCTGTCTGTCTGACGAAATTGCAAACTTGAAAAGACTACAATACTGCTAAAAGGAATTTCGTCAGGGCCTACAGCCTTCTGGTCCATTGAATTGGTAATATCCATGGCTGAACTGAACCTAAGAGGTATGGATTTGAACTAGCTAGCTGCCCTTGCCCTTTTCTTTTGCCTAGCGTGATTAGTTTTTAACCCCTAAAACAATACCCTTATAGACCGCCAACTCCAAGGTGCAACTGAAACAAAATACCCCGCTTTGGGGTTTGTCATTTGTGGCCATATGATCGTCCACCGATAAATTCAACCAATATGCAGGAACACCGGTTGATGATGTGGTCGATGTCCGAGTGGGTTGATCGCAAGCTGAATCATATGAGATTAAATTTTGGTTTGTCAAGGTGCTGTGTTTATTGCAAGGAAATCTTGATTATTGTGGCCCTTTACTATGACCTCCTCTTAACCTTCCGATGCTGCCGCATGCTCAGCTCGCTGCCATTCCAGGTGAGGTTTGCTTGCAGTGTTAATTCCGCAGTAATGCACTTTCTTCGATTTCCTATGTATTGTTTTGAGAAAAATAACTCAGTGAGTTTACATAAATTTTTTCTTTGTCTTCTCGAAGGGATTTTTGGTTTTCTCTGCAAGCTATACTATAGAGATTGAGTGTGGTGAATCTTTCTTTGCTGAGAAGGAGAAGCTGCAAACTGTGGAGGCAAATATACTCACCAAACGAGCTGATCTGTCTAAATTTGATGTAGAGCATCGGGAAGTATGTGCTCCATTTTTTTACATTTATTTTCTATCTGGTTCTTTCTTTGCATAGGTAGTGTGTAAGGGCTACAACTTTAAACAACATGATTTGCAGGTTTTGCATCCGCGAAGCTCGCAGACCAGGAGCTCCCCGGACTGGATCTTGACGAGATGCTGCCAAAGACGGCACCCGCAGACATGCGAAGACAACGCCCATGGCCTCGCCGTCTGTGACGATAGCCATGACTTGCGCCTTTGCTCGCTCTCCCTCTCCGACGGTGACTCGTCTGTGGCCGCCAAACCCGCCTCTGACCCCAACTTCCCCAAAATCAGTAAGCACAACGGGCCACCTCGGAGCTTGTTCAACACCAATGTGTTTTCTTCGTCCATGCCGCGCCGTCGTGTCCGTGTTCTACATGTAAGTCATATTGCTTTGCTTCACTTATTACTCGTTTTTGATTTTCTTCTAAAATGGAACCTAAAAAACTTTCTGTATCATTATGTCGCTCTGCATGTTGTTTTTGTTGGAATCTCTCTAACTCTAAATTTCAGATTATCTGCATGGTATATAATTTTGTCCTCCAAGATGAGTTAAAGGTACACTGCCTGAACTTTGAGTGCTTCCATATACATTTCTCATTTAAACTATACCAACTTCCCAGATTTTTTTCAAAAACATCTCTAATTAGAGTGTATTCGTGTTTCATCCCTAGATATATAGCAAGATTTCATTATGTTGCCCATGCAAAATTAAGCTACTTGTATCATGTACTTTCTTATACAGGTTGATGCACGCCGGCTCTCTTTGCCATGGTGACGTGTCTAGCATCCACATCGACGGCTACGACTATGACCGCCTCTTCACTTGTCGGTGCCGCTACCTCATGCTCCGCTTTATGTCGGCATTCCAGGTGAGGTTCGATTGCAGTGTTTCCTTTTGTACACCAAGATTTGCTTCGATTGATGTTGGTTGTAGCCGAGAGAATCTTGATTTGGTGAGAGTTTGTTAACCTTTTTACAATTTTCTTTTAGTTTTAGAACTAACTTATTTTTTTCGAGAAAACGCAAAGGACCTTTGCGTTTCATTTCATTGAAAAGGAAGAGTTTGGGTTACATCCTCCTAGAAGAGTTAGTTTTAGAACTAACTTATACAATAACTCTGGAAATTTTGATTACTATATTTTTGATTTGGTAGCCCAAACAAAAAATATAGGATTATTTGCCATGTACTCCCCAGTTGTGCATAGTGACATTAACTTATTTAATTTCCTTCAATCTCAAATACTAAAATTTTATTATGGTTGATACTTCATTGGATTTTTTTTTTCCTGATAGATTTGTTGTGAAACTGCAATGTGATCAAAGGAGTAAATATATATTTGCTTTGATGACCTTCAGTTTCATCAAATGTGCTAAAACAATTTTGTTTAGATTTTTGATGTGTTATAGCTTGAGTAATGTGCAACCTGCTGTCAAACTTGTGCCATTGTTGATCCTACAAAACCAATCTCCAAGCATGTCAATTTTAAAATAAGCCAAGGATACCAAAAAGAAGAACTCGCCATTTTTCTTTTTGATTGTGCAGAAAGATGCACAACTGAAGATTTACTAGAGCTTTCTGGTTGTCTTTGGCTGATATTTTCCCAGGTTTTCATCCATTATAAGGCCTAAAATAAGACAATTGTTAGTCTTAATGTTACAGTATTTCCTATTATTCAAAAAGATCCATTGTGTTTTAACTTCTAGATCCAGTATGGAAGACATTTCACAATAGATATATATTTTATTTCGGCGTTGTTTTTATATATACATGTGGATAATTTGCAGTGAGCTTGATAAGATATTTTAGCACCTTGATGAGACACCATTGTGCCATTAGGGAAATCTTCATCATCACGTTTCTCTCTTTTCCTAAGAATACGATGGATCTTCAGTTATTTAATTCTATCTCTTTATGCAAATGTCCAACAGGAGCAATTTCTTGAGTTCTTGATAGGCAGGGAACACCGCCTCCTCCGCTGGGTGAAGATAATCTCAAACTTCTCCATTGTATGCACCTTCAAATTTCTCTCTGAATTCTATTTTTGTGTTCATGGCCTTAATTGCTGGATTTCGGTGTGTAATTGCAGGCGTTGGTTAAGAAAAAGCCTCAATGATCCGCAGATGCTGAAATTAGTCATGTGAAATAGTACTTTATGTATGTTCGTGATTTTAAAATATGATTTTAAAATACAAACGGTAGATGCATCTCTTTTTGAGAACTTCACTACAGGCTATTGGAGTCTCCTCCTGCTTCATGGATTAAATAAAATAGTTAGTTACAATATTTCCATTGCAGCCATTTTGGCTTACATGGGGAGGAACACCTCTTACAAGTGTAAGCTAACCTATGAATATATATGACAAGAAATTCACGATGATTATACTCTACAGGTAGATAAATCTTGTTTTTTGAAGAATAATTGGTAGATACATCTCTTATTTTGTAAAAAAACATGGCTTTATTTTACATATGAAATTCCAAATGAAAAGTAAAATTCAATTCAGGCTTAAGAGTATTTTGAGGAACTATACTAAGCTAGCAATACATTTTGCCGTACGTCTATTTATCTGTTTTTCAATGCCTGAGTGGTTATGGTGTAGTAACACTATTATGACAAAAAAGTCACTCTTTGATGTGCGTCTATCCACCTCTGAATTGTTAACTATAGGTGGATCATGAGAACATCATCGGGTTGAAAGAGAGTGTAGTTTCTCGTTCATCTACTCATCTCTATATATCCTAGAGTAGAGTGCACTTACCAAAGATGATTAAATATTTTTAGTGGCTATGCATGGAACATGAGGACAAGGTCTGTTGGTCTCAATAGATTATAATTATGCTTATGGCAAAATATATTCTATTTTTTTTGGATTTCTACAATAAGTGGGAACAAAGTTCCTGGTGTCACAGTATTTTCACTTCATTTACCAACTGGGCACCTGTCTATTTATATTGTGAATACTGAATAGCTTATTACATATTCTTCCTGGATAAATTTAATTTTTGCTCTCATCCTCATAATAATAAAAGCATCTCCATCTCTTATGAGGATATATCGTTGTCTAAAAAAGTTAGCATCCGCACCACCGACCTGCCAACGGAGTTTTTTTTACCCCAACCATTATTGTAGATTTGCTAAGCTCTTTTTATATGTTTGACATAGAAGGCTACGATCTAGGATTGTCTCTGTATATTTATAAATATCAAAGTGTTGTTTAGACTAATCAGAAAAGAAGTATTCCTTCTATATACTTGTGTTTGCAACACCTATGCCTGAAATGGAAGAGAAACTTTCGTCCATTTTCAAAGAAAAAAGAAATAGAGAGCCAAATACGGAAAAGGGAGCGGCATTTTGCGGAAAAGGAACATAAATAGAAAAAACACAAACGGAAACGGAAAAGAAACCGAGGGAGCCCTTCTCGACGAAAACGGAAGTGGCAGGAAAAATAAATACGAAAAATTTCTGAAAATATAACCTAGAGAGACCCGTACTCTTGGTAGACCTACATTTACACATGAAACTAGATGAAACTAGGCTTGATAACGTATGAAGTCTACTAAGTACTAACCCAAATCACTTTTGTATAATTGCGTGTGCATGCAACCGTGTGCTCTTGATATGAAGAAGTGTTAAACTGTGTGTTTTATTTTTTGTGAATAGCCGCTTGTTGAAGTAAAGTGCTATTTTTTTTGTCTTAGTGCCTACTTTATGTATGCTTTTCGGTCTATAAACTAAGGTATTATGCCGCATTGTGTTGTGATAAATATGTGTTTTTGTAACTTATCTGTCCCGTATCCGCTCCATATTTGTCTCCTGTGATTTTCGTTTCCATATTCGTTTTCGCGAATTTCGGTTTCGTTTCTTATTGCGACAAGATAGATGTAAACAAAAATCATAAATGATGTTTCCGTCCGTTTCCATTCCGTTTTTTACCTTGCCAGCACCCATGTTTTATGAGACAATAATACATCCAAAAGAAAAGGTTGTTGAGTTGATATTTATGATAGCTCAGAACACATGTCTTACCGCGTAAGAATAACAAAAAGATCTAAAACTTGAAACTATGTAGATACATAACAATGATGTATTGTTATTGCGTTCGAAATTATCATGCCGTAGTACATTATGATATTTTTGATTTGTTTTAAAAAATTTATAGTTAGCTTTAAATTATATATGTGCATTGAGAAATAAAATTTAAGTACCCGTAGCAACGCACGGGCATTTGTACTAGTTTTATAATACACGTGCAGACCGTGAGGATTCGGGATGATCGCATCCAGTTATATGTTTCTACGTGACAGCGTGAGTGCGTGACTCAGGGACAGACCGCCATAGTGCCATCTCGATTCTCGAGGAAAATGACCATGAACGGAGAACCACGGCAGGAGAGCGTGGCCCGTCCGTGGCGCAAACGCTTTTGAGTCGACGACGAGGTCGACACGACCGCGACGCGGCGACGCTTTGCATGTTCCGCGGCACAAACACAGCGACCACGCGGGGCGTGCCCAGACGATCAGTCAATTCTGCCGCTGCTAGATTTGCTCACTTGCCACTTCTATGCCTCTGGTGCCACACCCACTGCTAAATCACTTTTTCGCAGATTCAGTAACGGTGCATCTGTCTGCTTTGTCGCCGTGAGTCGTACGAAAGTGAACAGGAATAGATTCAGCGATCATCTGTCATAATCAGTTTCCAACTCTTGGTACTGATTCAGTTGTCACAAGAACGGACGCATTTCAGAGAAAATAAAGCAATCAAATACCAAGACTCTAGAGATTTTCGCAACCTTCAACAGTTTAACTATCTACGAGAAACAATCTCTGATCTAAAGAAAAAAAAGTGTTAGAATCACTGCATCCTCTCTTCTAGAGTTCTAGTCCGTCTTCCCGTTTCCGTTAAGCGCCTTGCTCTTGCTCTTGCAGAGGGTTTTCACCATCCCCTTGGATATCTTCCAGAACCAAAACACGTTCATCGCGGCGATGGTAGGTGGCACCGTCATTATGCTGTAGAATCCCAGGGCGAAGATGGACTTCACCTGTGGAAAAGAGTATAGCGCGGCATCAGCAAACTGTCTGAACTTATATACAATTTCCAACCGTTTTCAGTCTTTGGATTGTCCGACTCTGAAGCCTAAAGCAGAGCTATACATTCATGACATTTTTAGTGTAATCATTTCACCCTTTTCTTTGGAAAAGAACGCGTGCTAATGTTTAGTTAGATTAGGGAGAAATTGTCACAAACTCAGTACGACACAGGTACATTATGCTGAGTACGCAAATCTAGTTCTGTCTCAAGTTTTATGTTGGCAGAAGTAGGTAGAATTTCATTAGGTCAATGGCTAACTTGGTTATGCCGTACCTGATCAAAGTGGAAGTACATGTGACTGAAGAAATATACGAACAAGATTATCCGAGCAACCTGCAAGCCAACAAAATATGTGTTAATGTATGGAGTACAGCAGATCAAAAGGGGCATTTAAACACAATATCAACTCAGGGGCATGGGATGCACACCCCAGGCTCCAGCATAAAATTAGCATTTCTCGTTTGAATTGGGATGGTATCAAGCATCTTTTACCACAGAAAGGTAAAGGTAGAAACATTCTAAAAGGAATATATCTCCGAGCATCTAAATCTCATAAAAGGACAGAAAGGGCAAAACTGTAGTTGTCTAGTCGACAAGGCTATCTTTCATTCTTCCTCACTATCTGGCATACATACACGGTAGAATCAATAAACATAGCCGACACCGGGCCTAACTCGTTTCTTTTCTTCCAAAATTCTACTAACAGAAGTTTATGAATCATATGACTTAAGAATGCATAGAGACCGTTTCAAAAAAACTAAAAAAAAATAATACTAACAGGAGTATTATTTTTTTAGTTTTTTTGAAACTAAAGAAAATACTGATAAATCATGAGAGCAACGAGTAGTATACCAGCCACCCGACAAACAGAGCCAGTCCGTTGCATAAGTAGAGCCTGTGAGTCTTCTGACCAGCAACATCCAGATACCTATACCAAATCATTGTATTTGCATTTCAGAAACATGGGTGGTAACTCTTTTCCATAAAGCGCAATACATTAATATCATGCTTGACAACCTAAACTATTAGTAAACAGAACATCAGGCATTACCATCTAAGGTTCACAAAGGGAGTGGTAGCTTCAGTGAAGAGGACCATAAGAATGTACATGTGTGCTTTTCCACTGAACAAAGCAAGACCGATGGCATACATGGAAAGTCCATGATGGAGGAGCTGAAAAAAAAATCAATACGGAAATAACTACTGGTCAGGAAGAAACCAACACAAATGAATCTTGTTCGGATACAGTAAGTATGTGCTCTGATAATAGTATAACACTTACAAATTCCTTTCCACCTAAAGAAGGAAAGTACCATAGGATCATCGCCAAGTCTGTCAAGAAGTAACCAATCGAGACCTGCACAGAAATGTATGCTGTATTGATATGTATGCAGGAAGATTTTATGTCTATTTATTCTGGAAGACATGCAGATTCAGAAACAAATTGATTCTCTCGAAGCAGAGCTAGAGATGCAGTTCAAATGCACAGCTTACCCCAAACATGGAATCAGATAACCATGATTTTCTACCAATGAGTATGCTATTATTGATATCTTCACTGAAGAGGCCTGATACCATGACTACGTAAAAAGACACGGCAGCAGCAACCAATGCATGGAACGTTGAGAAGCCCCTGTCAATTGATTGTATTACATAATCAGACTAAATAAACCACAATCAGCTATAAATAACATATAGAACAATAAAAGTTGTGGCCAAGCATATCTTACCTGTTATTCCACTCAACCTTTTGCATTGGACTTAACCCATCATAGCACTTGAAGCAGCGAGAGCTAATCTGGCGAGTTGTCTCATAAACCTGTAAGAACAAATGGTATGATGACTTTTTACAGCAAAGATACAGTGCATTACCCCCAAAAAAATCTTGTTCAATAACTCGGTTAACGTTTTATGCGATGACAGCTTCAGAATTACAGGCTGAAGGTTTTCAATTCAGAAATAGTAACTGACAAGAATAAGAGCTAGAACTGGTCAAATCTACTACTCCACTCCAAAACTGGTCAAAATCTAATGCTCCGCCCAAAGTAAGACCCACTAAGTAATTCGAGTTCCAACTTGAACTAATAAATTGAAAATTATACATATATTATGTAAAAAAAATAGCATATAAAAATGCTCTTGAATAACAATGATGTCCCTTTTATGGAATATAACATACCCATCATTAGTCTACAACGGTTAGTCAATTTAAATTCTTGAAATTCGTGTGAGTCTTATACGTTTTAAGATTGGAGGGAGTACTACTTTTCAAGCGTCCAGTAATTGTGTATCCATGTATAAAGATATCCCCAGATTCCCATGTATAACGTTCTAGTGACCTACTGAACTGCATTTTTTATGACAAATATTTTTACCTGTGGTTTTCCTAAAAGCAAGGAAGATATAGAAATTTGTAGTGCTCCCTATATAATTCCTTGTGGCTTGCACAAATGTTCAGTGCCACGAGAATAAAAGTTTCACATCATATTGCAATATTTACCTATGCACTTTTTTTTCGAATTTTGTACAATGCCATAACTTGGAGCGGCAAGAGTCCGAGCTCTAAAACAGACAAGCATCCGAACAGAGACCATTTTTTTTTGCTATTGCAATATAAAGTCAGTTGCATTGAGGTCTAATCCGAAGCTGATGAGAGGAACCTAATGATTTGCCAACAAAACAGAACTCTATATGAGATTGCAATTCTTCAAAATACGAGCTTTCGCCCAAGTTTTCATCTTTTTTCCAACACGGTGTGCTTGGCGTAGCGATCATGGCAGCTCAATTTTCTCTACCTATCACTATCGACCAGGCCCACATAGAAAAGGAGACTTGGACGAGATTGACAAGTTCCTGCTTCGTTGACTGGCCGGTACTGCTACAACTAAATACTGGCTTCACCAGAAAGGAAGTTGTGGAGACGATACAACCTAGATTAATTGCACTAGCAGTCTAGCACTATCAGGAAAGAGACCATTAGCCTCTTCTTCTAATAAGACGGGTGAGTACGATCTGTACGTACGTCCATAGGTAACACAAAAGCAATCGGCAAGTATATGGTAATCTCGCTGGTATTGACTGACCTAGCTCAAGAAACCATGAACAGGGTAAACTGAACTAGAACTAGAACTAGAAGGAGAAGTGGAACAAAGCAAAATAAGAGGAGAGGGCGTGGAGAGCTTACCGCGCCGCACATGACGACGCCGGCGAGAACCGACGCCGGCCAAAGAACCTGCTCCTCGGGCCCGATACTCCAATCCATCTTTCCGGTCAATCAGCGACGAAGGGCGGAAGAATCTGGAACGAGAAACTACGAATCTCCGAGATTACGCGCTGGTCGTCGATCGATATGCCTCCCAGAAACCCTGCACCCCTGCAGCATATATAGCGGGAAACACGGGACGTATATCACGCTCGGCTCTATTGCAAAGATCGATCGGAGTTCGGGGAGGATAGGTACCTGGATGGTATCCGGTTGGGACTCGCGCGATGGCGTCGTCGCTTCGCTTCTCTCCTCTTCCGGAGAGTTTCTTTGTGCTTCCGAGTCTTGGGGTTTTAAGAACGCACGAGGGTCGAGAGGGAGTTGTGGTAGGAGAGGCGGATAGGTCCTCTGACCGATACGCCTTCCGCTACTTGGGGAAGGCAGCTTGCCTGTCCATGTCCATCACCTGCGGATTTGTTTCCCGTGCCGGTTCATGACTTTCCTGTATCTTTTTTCCACACGGTGGCGCGAACCGGTGGCGGAGGACGGATCAAAGGTTTGATAGGGCGAAGTGAGCGACCATAGATTGAGAATTGGTTGGGTGGTTAGGAGCAAGGCTGGCTCACGCCGGCCAAGACAGAGTTAGGAGGGCATTGACACCTCCAGCTCACTAGAGGTTCAAACCTCAAATTTGATACTTTAACGTCTTATTAAAGAAAATATATTTTAGTGGGAGGCAACACTTCCATCGACAACAAAACTTCGTGCTATGATACAGTACAGACTTCTGTGTCTCACAAAAAAACAGGGACTATAGATCAAAATATATTTGTAAATTGTTGTAGTAAATTCCGTGGCAACTCATGAGACTACTCACAATGTGGGTACCATAGATCACTACATGCATGCAAAAAAGCTGATATGTCATATAATTACTGATGAAAGAGATAATAGTAATATCGTAAGTAGATACTGTATCATAGCACGTAGATTTTTTTTTTAATTTCATACAAATCTTGTACATAAAATTTATATTGAGATTCTACAGATCAATAAGTATAACTAGCATGTGATACTAGTACATGATACTATGCAATGTGAAGATAATATCATATAGTACTATTATGCATGATACTATTATATGATACTTCCTATTATAATTAGTGTGATTATCATACTAAACTTAGATAAGTGTTGACAGATTAAGATATGGAAAATCCATAGCTTGCCATAATGGCTCCTCCACCACTGGCGCAAACATTTTTTTTTTTGAGAAACACAGTACAAATGCAGACGCTCACATACACGCGCATACACTCACCCCTATGAGCACCTCCGAAAGACTGAGCTAGCGGATGGGACCTTGAAATTGATGAAGTCACCACAGGCGCCTCGCTGTCGACGGGAACGTCACCTCACACTGAATGAATATTCCGCCTTTATGAGACACACAGATGTCAAACCTAGGATTTGAATTTTAGTGGGCTGGGGGTACAACCACCCTCCTAACCATCCAACCTCAGGTTGGTTCTCCACTGGCGCAAACATGGACGTCCGGCGAGCACAAGCGAATAACAACATCACACCTTTTATGTGTTCGGTACACCGAATTAACCTCAACTATAGTGATATATCTCGCGCGTTGTCGTGGGAATTTTTGTTTTATGCTTTATCTTATAAATGAAAGGATATATAGGAATATGCAAAAATAATTGATGATTTGGATAATTTGCACGTATATCATCATTAATGGATGTTATTAGTGTTTTTCTTTATATAAGAGATAGACGAGGAACATTATGCATATTGAATGTTTGGATGTCTGCACAAGGCCTATGACTAAGGATCTGGTTAAAACACCTCTCCGCTAGACACACTCGGGCCCAAGGGATGCCTAGGCCCTATGTTTGGGAAGGGCTGGAGGGAGCACCGTGTCCCTTTGGAAGACAAGTCATTTATTTCGTCGTTGCTCATATTTTTCCTACATATTTCTAAAATTCACAAATATAATAGAAAGAAAATACTCATATGCTATTTTCTACTTCAATTATTATGATGAGGCACACACTGTTCAAATACTGCCGAAACGGTTTTCTCTATGTTGTGGTGTGGTTTATAATTTGAAATGACACGTGAGACTCCACTTCTTGTCCTCTCATCTCCTCTTTGTCTCTCTTCCTCCTCCTCCACCGGTCTCCTACATCAACAACCACACTCCAACGACGACTGCTTCCAGCACATCATGCGCGGTGGTGGAAACGGGTTCGTCTACCTCCATGACGGTGGCACATCCATCTACTTTGGTAATAGTAATGATGTCATGGAATCCAAGAACCTAGGTTAACATGATGAAGTTACATCACCTTATGGTTGATTAGTGTCAATTTTGTTTTTACTACTCCCAACATGTTTGTGTATGCTAGTATTACACTCAAGCAATATTTGGCGATAGATTTGATTTTCTTGAACATGTGGTTGTTTGATTTGCGAAGGGGTCCATGGACCGAGGATGTGTTTAGTCTGGGGTGCATTTTGCATGGTCGATGTCTAATGTAATCATCATCTTGAATGGCACATTTTTTACTTGTGACTGGATCCACTTTCAATTATTTTCTTGTGTGGGTATGTATAGAGATGATGACGTTGGTCTATTGCATGCATACTAAAGTTATGTTGTCTACATGAATGATCATGAAGCCAAATCCGGTTCCATGGTAGCAATGACACCCATGGGGATTGTGTCATGAAAGTGAGCCATTTTCTACCTATCCCGTGATATGTTGTTGCATAGCATTACGAATTACGGAATGCATCAATTGTTTGAATGATGGCATGTTCTTATACATGTCATGGTGACAATGATCAAAACAAATCACATGAACACATCCCCTGGGATACCTACTATGGTTAGGGCCTTCTCCACGTGATGGTTTATCAATAATGTGTGTTCGTGTACGAGGCACTGGCATATCTAATATTTCAATTTCTTGGCTCTTTGCACACACACGTACAATACATATATATATTTCGAACAATTCTTCATCTATATTTTGTTGCGTTACATGTCCCTCTATTGACTAAAAGTTGTCAAGCTATGTAGAAGAGCTATGACAATATTGGGTGGTTTGTGGAACAAATACTTCATTCCATTACCTATTACTATTGGGACCTTCCACACAAAATAAATTGACAAGTTTGTGTAGCGGAAGTGCTCGGTAAATACACTACTCAAAAAAGAAGTCACCATAACATACCATATGCACGCAACAAAACCTCACCAATCATCATCAACCCATCCCCGAAATCCTATATATGCCAACCAATCGTTATGTACTTGTTTCCCAGTGATGTGATACGAGCAACCAAAAGCCAAACAAAAATAGCCATATGGCAAATGTCTTTGGCCAGCTTGAGTGAGCGGGGTTTGGCTACCAAGCATACTCCACAAAGTGCATTCTTTTTTTTTGTTGCCTCTTTCATAAAGTGCATGTTCTTGGTTTTGGGGCACATTCTCAAAGTGCACATGCTTTATCTTGGGGGAAGTTTCTTAGAGTACCTCTACCCTTTTTAGGGAACTTTGTAAAAGGTTTTCTTTTTGGATATTTAGGCATTTGATACGTCCCCGACGTATCCATAATTTCTGTCGTTCCATGCTTGTTTTATGACAATACTTACATGTTTTGCTTGCACTTTATGATGATTTCATGCATTTTCCGGAACTAACCTATTAACAAGATGCCACAGTGCAGTTCCTATTTTCTGCTTGTTTTTGGTTCCGGAAAGGCTGTTCGGGCAATATTCTCGGAATTCGACGAAACGAAGACCAAACCTCCTATTTTTCCCGGAAGCGTCCAGAACACCGAAGAAGAGTCGGAGAGGGGCCGGAGGGCCACCACACCATAGGGCGGCGCGGCCCGGCTCGGGCCCGCGCCGGCCTGTGGTGTGGCGCCCCGAGTGCCCCACCGCGCCGCCTCTTCACCTATAAAATCTCTTTCGACCTAAAAACACCGTAACTCTTGACGAAACTCCGGAAAGACTCCAGGGCGCCGCCACCATCGCGAAACTCCAATTCGGGGGACGAAGTCTCTCGTCCCGGCACCCTGCCGGGACGAGGAAGTGCCCCGGAAGCCATCTCCATCAACGCCACCGCCTCCATCATGCTCCGTGAGTAGTTCCCTCATGGACTACGGGTTCTAGCTGTAGCTAGTTGGTATTCTCTCCCCCATGTACTTCAATACAATGATCTCATGAGCTGCCTTACATGATTGAGATTCATCTGATGTAATCGGTGTTGTGTTTGTCGGGATCCGATGGATTGTTACGTTATGATTGTCTATCTACAAAGTTTATGAAGTTATTGTTGCTGCAATCTTGTTGTGTTTAATGCTTGTCACTAGGGCCCGAGTGGCATGATCTTAGATTTGAGCTCTATAATTATTGCTTAGATTGTATCTACAAGTTGTATGCACATGTCACCGTCCGGAACCAATGGCCCCGAAGTGACGAAATTGGGACAACCGGAGGGGATGGCGGTGATGTGAGGGACACATGTTTTCACGGAGTGTTAATGCTTTGCTCCGGTACTCTATTAAAAGGAGTACCTTAATATCCGATAGTTTCCCTTGAGGCCCGGCTGCCACCGGCTGGTAGGACAAAAGATGTTGTGCAAGTTTCTCATTGCGAGCACGTACGACTATTATTGGAAAACATGCCTACATGATTAATGATCTTGATATTCTGTCTTAATGCTATTTCAATCCTATCAATTGCCCGGCTGTAATTTGTTCACCCAACACTTGTTATTGGAGAGTTACCACTAGTGTAGATAGCTGGGAACCCCGGTCCGTCTTTCATCATCATATACTCGTTCTACATGTCAACTGTTTTATGGTGCCATTGCTCTCATATTACTATTACTGCTGCTGTGTTACTGTTACTATCGCTCTCATATCACTGCTACTTTCACATCACCCCTGTTACTAGTGCTTTTCCAGGTGCAGCTGAATTGACAACTCAGTTGTTAAGGCTTATAAGTATTCTTTACCTCCCCTTGTGTCGAATCAATAAATTTGGGTTTTACTTCACTCGAAGACTGTTGCGATCCCCTATACTTGTGGGTCATCAAGACTATTTTCTGGCGCCGTTGCCGGGGAGGCATAGCTCTACTCATAAGTTCACCTGGGGAGTACACTCTACCTCTCTCTCTATTTTATTTTATTTTGTTTTGCCTAGTTTACTTTTGTCTAGTTTATTTGTGCTTAGTTTATTTCTGTCTAGTATTATTTTGCTTAGTTTACTTTTGCCTAGTTACTTTTTGTCTTGTTTTATTTGTCTCATATACCCAAAAATCCATAAAAATTTGAAAAACCAAAAAAATTAAAAAACTGCTGTTATGGGAGAACCAACAACCTACTTGGAGCTTATAGAATGTTATAATTGTTATAGAGAATCAAGAACTGGTAAAATAATGAGTGCTATGATAGAAAAATTGAATACAATTGCTAAAATCTTGCTTGAACGCCATGATATAAACTCGTTGCTCTCAACAGGATACTAAACATCTTAAATTTCAATGTGGCTTTAGTGAGGAATTTTTAATTAAGAACTATAATCGGAATTGCTATATTCATTATGGGTTCGAGGAGGTAGAACAATTTGTCTTATTTATGGGAGCCTCCGAGATAGAATCCTTCATGGTTGAGAATTATGAAACTTGTGTTGTTTGTAAGGGCCTTAAAGATTATGTCTCTACTATCCTTAATTCTTGCATAGAATGCTACAGAGTAGGAATCCTTATATCCTTGATTATAAAGAGAGACACATTAATGCACAAGAATGCACTCACAATTTGCGGGAACCTGCGGAAGAAGAAATTGATGAACCCGAAAGCTCATTGGATGAAAAAGAGGAGGAAATTGATGAACTTGAAAGCTCATTGGATGAAAAAGAAGAAGAGAGCGACGAACAAAAGGAGGAAGAATGGATTAGCTACCCATGTCAACCTTCTAATGAGAGTAACTCTTTATCTCTTACACTATTTGATTGTCCTCCATGCTTACCGGAAGAGGTTGAATGTTATGTTCCTGTGGATTCTCTTGAAATAGTACCTATGAGTAATACTTGTGAGAATGATTATGCTACTCGTTATTTATGATAATCCATGCTACTTTGATAAATCTTATGATAATGCTTTGTTTGTGCCTCGATGTCGAAATGCATGGTACTAAAGAATTTTGTTTGGCAAATGTCTATGATAAAGCTCTAGATGATGGTCCTATGTTA
>NC_061513.1:104011174-104025846 GCF_022539505.1 Lolium rigidum
ATTAAGTTTCAAGTGGTTGCTTTCAACTTGTAACATGTATATCTCATGGATAATTGTTAACATAGAGTAATATAACAAGTGCAATATGCAAGTATGTAGGAATCAATGCACAGTTCACACAAGTGTTTGCTTCTTGAGGTGGAGAGAGATAGGTGAACTGACTCAACATAAAAGTAAAAAGAATGGTCCTTCAAAGAGGAAAGCATCGATTGCTATATTTGTGCTAGAGCTTTTATTTTGAAAACATGAATTTTTTTTGTCAACGGTAGTAATAAAGCATACGAGTTATGTAAATTATATCCTACAAGTTGCAAGTCTCATGCATAGTATACTAATAGTGCCCACACCTTGTCCTAATTAGCTTGGACTACCGGATCATCGCAATACACATGTTTTAACCAAGTGTCACAAAGGGGTACCTCCATGCCGCCTGTACAAAGGTCTAAGGAGAAAGCTCGCATTTTGGATTTCTCGCTTTTGATTATTCTCAACTTAGACATCCATACCGGGACAACATGGACAATAGATAATGGACTCCTCTTTAATGCATAAGCATGTGGCAACAATTATTATTCTCATATGAGATTGAGGATATATGTCCAAAACTGAAACTTCCACCATGAATCATGGCTTTAGTTAGTGGCCCAATGTTCTTCTCTAACAATATGTATGCTCCAACCATTAAGGTGGTAGATCTCTCTTACTTCAGACAAGACGGACATGCATAGCAACTCACATGATATTCAACAAAGAATAGTTGATGGCGTCCCCGTAAACATGGTTATCGCACAACAAGCAACTTAATAAGAGATAAAGTGCATAAGTACATATTCAATACCACAATAGTTTTTAAGCTATTTGTCCCATGAGCTATATATTGCAAAGGTGAATGATGGAATTTTAAAGGTAGCACTCAAGCAATTTACTTTGGAATGGCGGAGAAATACCATGTAGTAGGTAGGTATGGTGGACACAAATGGCATAGTGGTTGGCTCAAGGATTTTGGATGCATGAGAAGTATTCCCTCTCGATACAAGGTTTAGGCTAGCAAGGTTATTTGAAACAAACACAAGGATGAACGGTGCAGCAAAACTCACATAAAAGACATATTGTAAACATTATAAGACTCTACACCGTCCTCCTTGTTGTTCAAAACTCAATACTAGATATTATCTAGACTCTAGAGAAACCAAATATGCAAACCAAATTTAGCAAGATCTAGGTGTTTCTTCATTAATGGGTGCAAAGTATATGATACAAGAGCTTAAACATGAGCACAACAATTGCCAAGTATCAAATTATTCAAGACATTTTAGAATTACTACATGTAGCATTTCCCGATTCCAACCATATAACAATTTAACGAAGAAGATTCAACCTTCGCCATGAATACTATGAGTAAAGCCTAAGGACATATTTGTCCATATGCAACAGCGGAGCGTGTCTCTCTCCCACACAATGAATGCTAGGATCCATTTTATTCAAACAAAAACAAAACAAAAACAAACCGACGCTCCAAGTAAAGCACATAAGATGTGATGGAATAAAAATATAGTTTCAGGGGAGGAACCTGATAATGTTGTCGATGAAGAAGGGGATGCCTTGGGCATCCCCAAGCTTAGACGCTTGAGTCTTCTTAAAATATGTCTGGGGTGAACCACCGGGGCATCCCCAAGCTTAGAGCTTTCACTCTCCTTGATCATATTGCATCATACTCCTCTCTTGATCCTTGAAAACTTCCTCCACACCAAACTCGAAACAACTCATTAGAGGGTTAGTGCACAATAAAAATTAACATGTTCAGAGGTGACACAATCATTCTTAACACTTCTGGACATTGCATAAAGCTACTGGACATTAATGGATCAAAGAAATTCATCCAACATAGCAAAAGAGGCAATGCGAAATAAAAGGCAGAATCTGTCAAAACAGAACGAGTCCGTAAAGATGGATTTAATTGAGGCACCAGACTTGCTCAAATGAAAATGCCCAAATTGAATGAAAGTTGCGTACATATCTGAGGATCACTCACGTAAATTGGCTTAATTTTCTGAGTTACCTACAGAGAATTAGACCCAGATTCGTGACAGCAAAGAAATCTGTTTCTCGCGCAGTAATCCAAATCTAGTATTTACTTTACTATCAAAGACTTTACTTGGCACAACAAAACATAAAACTAAGATAAGGAGAGGTTGCTACAGTAGTAAACAACTTCCAAGACTCAAATATAAAGTAAAATACTGTAGCAAAATAACACATGGGTTATCTCCCAAGAAGTTCTTTCTTTATAGCCATTAAGATGGGCTCAGCAATTTTAATGATGCACCCGCAAGAAATAATATTTGAAGCAAAAGAGAGCATCAAGAGGCAAATTCAAAACACATTTAAGTCTAAAATGATTCCTATGCATAGGAATCTTGTAAATAAACAAGTTCATGAAGAGCAAAGTAACAAGCATAGGAAGATAAAACAAGTGTAGCTTCAAAAATTTCAGCACATAGAGAGGTGTTTTAGTAACATGAAAATTTCTACAACCATATTTTCCTCTCTCATAATAATTTTCAGTAGCATCATGAGCAAACTCAACAATGTAACTATCACATAAAGCATTCTTATCATGAGTCTCATGCATAAAATTATTACTCTCCACGTAAGCATAATCAATTTTATTAGTTGTAGTGGGAGCAAATTCAACAAAGTGGCTATCATCATATATAGGAGGCATATTGTAATCATAAAAAAAAAAATTCTCCTCAATGCTTGGGGGACTAAAAAGATCATGCTCATCAGAGCCAGCTTCCCCAAGCTTAGAATTTTCCATAGCATTAGCAACAATGGTGTTCAAAGCATCCATAGTAATAACATTCCCATTAGCATGCATATAAAGTTCCATGGGTTTTTTAATTCTCTCTTCAAACACATCATGTCCTAATTCAAGATAAAGTTCATAAAGATCTCTCATATTTTTGTTGTTTTCCATTATGCTTAACTAGTGAAATAAAAACATGCATGATATTAAGTAAAGTAAAACAAGTAACTAATTTTTTTTTGTGTTTTTGATATAGCAAACAAGATAGCAAATAAAGTAAAACTAGCAACTAATTTTTTTGTATTTTGATTTAGTGCAGCAAACAAAGTAGTAAATAAAACTAAGCAAGACAAAAACAAAGTAAAGAGATTGGGAAGTGGAGACTCCCTTGCAGCGTGTCTTGATCTCCCCGGCAACGGCGCCAGAAAAAGAGCTTGATGACGTGTAACTCACACGTTCGTTGGGAACCCCAAGAGGAAGGTATGATGCGCACGGCAGCAAGTTTGCCCTCGAAAAGAAACCAAGGTTTATCGAACCAGGAGGAGCCAAGAAGCACGTTGAAGGTTGATGGCAGCGGGATGTAGTGCGGCGCAACACCGGAGATTCCGGCGCCAACGTGGAACTCGCACAACACAACCAAAGTACTTTGCCCCCAACGAAACAGGTGAGGTTGTCAATCTCACCGGCTTGCTGTAACAAAGGATTAACCGTATTGTGTGGAAGATGATTGTTTGCAAGAAAACAAGTAAAGAACAAGTATTGCAAGCAGATTTGTATTTCAAGTATAAAAGAATGGACCGGGGTCCACAGTTCACTAGAGGTGTCTCTCCCATAAGATAAAAGCATGTTGGGTGAACAAATTACAGTCGGGCAATTGACAAATAGAGAGGGCATAACAATGCACATACATGTCATGATAAGTATAGTGAGATTTAATTGGGCATTACGACAAAGTACATAGACCGCCATCCAGATTGCATCTATGCCTAAAAAGTCCACCTTCGAGTTATCATCCGAACCCCTTCCAGCATTAAGTTGTAAAACAACAAACAATTGCATTAAGTATGGTGCGTAATGTAATCAACAACTACATCCTTAGACATAGCATCAATGTTTTATCCCTAGTGGCAACAAGCAATCCACAACCTTAGAACTTTCGTCACTGTCCCGGATATCAATGGAGGCATGAACCCACTATCGAGCATAAATACTCCCTCTTGGAGTTAAGAGCAAAAACTTGGCCGAAGCCTCTACTAATAACGGAGAGCATGCAAGATCATAAACAACACATAGGTAATAACTTGATAATTAACATAACATGGTATTCTCTATCCATCGGATCCCGACAAACACAACATATAGCATTACGAGATAGATGATCTTGATCATGTTAGGCAGCTCACAAGATCCAACAATGAAGCACAATGAGGAGAAGACAACCATCTAGCTACCGCTATGGACCCATAGTCCAGGGGGTGAACTACTCACTCATCACTCCGGAGGCGACCATGGCGGTGAAGAGTCCTCCGGGAGATGAATCCCCTCTCCGGCAGGGTGCCTGAGGAGATCTCCGGAATCCCCCGAGATGGGATTGGCGGCGTCTCCGTAAGGTTTTCCGTATCGTGGCTCTCGATACCGGGGGTTTCGCGACGGAGGCTTTAAGTAGGCGGAAGGGGCAACGCGGGGGCCACACGAGGGCCCCACACCATAGGTCGGCGCGGCCAGGGCCTGGGCCGCGCCGCCCCTATGGTGGCGGCGCCTCGTGGCCCCACTTCGACTCCTCTTCGGTCTTCTGGAAGCTTCGTGGCAAAATAGGACCCTGGGCGTTGATTTCGTCCAATTCCGAGAATATTTCGTTACTAGGATTTCTGAAACCAAAAACAGCAACTGGCTCTTCGGCATCTTGTTAATAGGTTAGTTCCAGAAAATGCACGAATATGACATAAAGTGTGCATAAAACATGTAGATATCATCAATAATGTGGCATGGAACATAAGAAATTATCGATACGTCGGAGACGTATCAGACACAAGAGACTTATTGTATCTTAATTGCAGGGTTGCTTGAGAGGGATATCTTTGACCTCTTCCTCCCTGAGTTCGATAAACCTTGGGTGATTCACTTAAGGGAAACTTGCTGCTGTTCTACAAACCTCTACTCTTGGAGGCCCAACACTGTCTACAGGAATAGAAGCGTGCGTAGACATCACGCGCCGGTGTGGTTTTATGGGAGGCGGCGGACGCGCATTGAAGGCGCGTGGGTAAGGTAGGTGGATGCCGCGTGTCCAGTCACCGCCCTTGCCGTTTTGGTTTCCACGCGGGAGGCCATTAACGCCGATGACCAACCTCCCCACGTCATTTCCGATGCGAACCGCCGCGTCCCCTCGCTGACAAGGCGCCCCCACCCGCGAAAAACATCGTTCCGCGAGGCGCCGGCGCGCCCGATTCGCGCCCTTGGCGAAGGGGCCGGCACGGGGTTGCCGGTGATTCTATTGGGCTCCAAAATTGGCTGGCGCCGTTTGGGGCGCGCCGGTGCGTGCCCATTTTCGCTCCCGCCCCCCAAATAGCTATCGGGGCCACCGGTGGAGATGCTCTAAGGCTGCATGCCACACTGTATTTTGGCCATTCCAACTATGCCCAGTCTGACAGATGTGGCGCAGGGCTCTCATTTCCCCCTCCCCCTCTCTCGCTCCGCTACAGTAGTTGAGACACCTTTCTCTCTTGTCGGGCTGCTCTGATGTCCTCTCCGCCGGAATAGCCAGCTGGAGTAGGGCGGGACCAGGCGCCGGAGTAGATAGTTGTAGTGTTAGGTTTAGAGTTTGGTCCTATATGGCGTATGGCGTCTATGCCGGGAGGGAGGCGGGGGATCTTCTCAGTCAGATCTGGCATTGCACCATTCTCTTCCACTGCTTCATGGTGCTCCGTGGTCGGAGCCGGTGCGACGGCGGCAGAAGGAAGTGGAGATCTCCATAAATAAGGCTAATTCGGTGGGATTTGGTGGTCAACGCCGGAGCTGCATGCTTTTCTCCCTGATCCGTCATGGTAGCGCGATTGGGGAGGAGATGCTGCTCTTGGTCGGCTGCCCACGGGATCTGCATCAGGGGAGCGGCTTAGCTTCTCATCGGAGGTTCCCTACGGTGCCACTGTCGCCGTTCTACATGGCCGGAAGGCGGCCCCTCCAACCTCGAGTGATGGCGTCCGGCCGTCAGTTCCAGGTCTTCAACAACAGCCAGGCGTAACTGCCACTGCGGAGGCCCTCTGGTTGCGCCGTGGTTGGCTCCCACCTCCATGCCCCAAGTGGTCTTGTCCGCGGCGGCATGCAGGTTGACTACGGCGAGCCCTGCTGTGGTGGAGAAGGAGTTGGACTGGATTGCTTGTCATGTCACTTTCTTAAGGTCCTTGTGCAAATTGTAGGGATCAGTTTGTAATTTTCAGTTTTATTTCGACCCTTTTTGTAATTTGTACCTCCACCGCTTTCACTGCAATGAAGCTCTAGATCCTTCGATGCCTCCCCTGTTCAAAAAAAAAACTATGCCCAGTCTCGATTTGTCAGGCTGCAGTGCATAAGCATAAATGGCGGCACCGTTTCGCTGGCCGATGTGTCTCCTGGGTACTACCTCCATTCCAAAGCTTAAGGTCTATATTTTTTCTTAGAAAGTCAAACTATGTTAAGTTTGACTAAGTTTTATAAAAAATCATTAACATGTGAAATACAAAATTAATATTATTAGATAGATAATGAAATATATTTTCATGTGCTATCTACAAAATATCATATTTATTAATAGATTATTCTAAAAAATTAGTCAAACTTTACTTGCTTTTACTTTTCCAAAAAAATAGATGAAGGTAGTAGTTCACATGACCCCGATTTGATCGTAGAGAGGTTGGCGATGAACACATGATAATCAGTTTCAAAGCAGCTTTCGACCGTCTCTTGAATCAATCACTTAATGTAGAATTTACAGTCTTTACTGGAGATGGTGGTTAATGTACCAGCGAACAATAGTACTCCTATCAATTGTAGGCTTGGCGGGAGCCTCAGGTTACACCTTACAGGGCTTCCACTATCGGAGTCGACGAAGACGTTTACAGAAGACATTTTCAGTGCTATTTGCCTATGTTTCTTTGAGCTTCAGTTAGCGCTGTTGATGGGCGGGCAGATCTGCTGTGTCTTGAATCACGCGCCTGCCGTCTCACTTACTTTTGATCTTCGATGAAGGACTATCATGGGGTTGCAACTGATTGCTTGCCGGTCGGTCCTGAATAACTCGAGAGATCTGAACCCATGTGGGTACAGTGCGGTACTGAAAAGATCGATATGAAGAAGTGTATGTATGTATATATGTATGTTCGAGCAAGCATTTGTGCATGAATTGCATAATTTAAAATTTCAAATTTCAAAGCTCATAGATTAGTATCCCGAAAGTATTATGTGTGTATGATCGATAGAACAATCTGGTTTCACTCAGATTGTATAAATGCACGGGGCAGAAGTTTACACATGCATAACTGCACAAGGCAGAAGAAGGCAAGCAAAATCGCCTCTGCAATCTCCACATATAGGCTATATATCAATCTTTCCTTAAATTCATAGCCGATCGCACACGTACCATCACCAGCTGGATTGACACGCCAGATTACCCAGGAAGTGTCTGAACACCAGCTTTTCTCCCGGTCATAACTCATAACTGAATTTGGTTCCGATCCCTCCCAGGTGTGCACGTCTTCTCCAGGACGGCATG
Organism: Lolium rigidum; assembly: GCF_022539505.1. Lineage (NCBI taxonomy): Eukaryota > Viridiplantae > Streptophyta > Magnoliopsida > Poales > Poaceae > Lolium > Lolium rigidum. The sequence goes on from NC_061513.1 coordinate 104,018,728, forward strand.
GTCCCAGGAGGCTAGCTAGCAAGGGCCAAGGGGCCAATCGACGAGTCATGTTCCTGCCTACCAGTCCACATGATCGAAAAGGCCGGACAGAAATGTTTCCACAAATATGATTCCGTGTTTCCACCTAGCGCAGAAATTAGAGGAGAAGACGAGAAAGGATGTCTCCCTCCAGTGATCTGGCTGATCCCTTTGCAGAGATACCAAAACCAGAAGCTGGAAAACCACGAAACCTATGTATGTACGCAAGAAGAAGATGGTGACGGCACTCTTAGAGGACAAGATGTTATCGCCAAGTCGAGAAGCTGAGAACCGTATACAGAAGAATTGATAGTACTAATAGTATTCGTTTTCATTCCTGTACTGGGTATCTATAATTCCATTCATCCTTCCAAAATTCACGATTTGATTTCGAACACACACACATACATAGACGCAGCAGGAGGAGGCAAGACATCCATGGATATGAATGGATCCAAAAGGAGATTCAATTGACCATATACCAGTATATGCATGCGAATTGGGGGCAGCACGGAGCAGAGCCTGCTCTCATGCCCACACACATCGATCCATCCATCGATTTTCACCAATCAACGAGTCATGGTCCTGCCTACCAGTCCACATAATGATCGAAAAGGAGGGACAGAAATGTTTTGACAAATATGATTCGATGTTTCCATCCATCGTAGAAAGTAGAGGAGATGACGAGAAACAATGTCTCTCTCTCTGGATCTCTCGGGTGATCTGGCCGATCGCGTTGTAAAGATAGCAGCTCGAAAGCCACGAAACATATATATGTGCGCGCAAGAAGATGGTGACAGCACTCCGTAGAAAACAAGATGTTATCTTCAATTCGAAAAGCTGAGAACCGTATACAAAGGAATTTGTCCACTACGAATTGGAGATAACATCTTGTTTTCTACGGATCGAACTGTACATACCTAGAAACAGGAATGGAAAAGAATCTTGTTTTCTACGAATTGTCAGCAAATTCAGTTGGCCATATACCAGTATTTGCGAATTGGAGGCGTCACGGAGCATAGGATGCTCTCATGCCCACACACATCGATCATCCATCGATTTTCACTCGTTCATAACCCCAACCCAACCCCAAGTGGAAGGGGCAAAAAGAGCTAGCTTGACTAGATCTAAATACAACAAACAAACTATATATAGCTAACTAATTTACGTAGACCAGCTCCGGAGGAGGGACGGCCTGGCGAACATCTGCTCGAGCGCCACGACCACGGCCATGGCGAGCGAGACGCCGACGCCGGGCTGCACCACCAGGCGGAACACGTCCGTGCCGACCACCTCCTTGGGCCTCACCTCCGCAACCGCACGCCTCTCGGCGTCGTACATCACGCAGCACCGCCGCGCGTACGACCCCTCCACCTCGTACGACGCTGAGGGCGAAGCGCCCCCGCCGCAGGCAGTGACATGCGCCATCGTCTTGCCCCTCCCGCTCCGCCGGACGGCGTAGACCGGCCGTCGCGTCTCCTCGCCGGCGAACACAAGCCACTGATCTCCCTGGAGGCTGAACCGCTTGCGCCGCACGGTGAAGGCGGGGCGGCCGGCCGCGTCCATGAGCACGACCTCGTCGCCGGTCTCGGACGCGTAGCTGTCGACGCGGTAGGCCAGGTTGCCCTTGGCGTCGAACACCGTGAAGCCCTTGCAGTCGAACAGCAGCGACTTGCGCCACACCGTCAGCGTCGTCGGCGCCTCCGCCGCCCGCTCTGTGACGGCGCTGACCGGCCGGGGCACCATGTTAGGGTGAACCTTCGCCATGTTTGTACTATGTTTGATGGATCGGGAGGAGTCTGAGAGCGGACAGGTGGTTTTCTTGGTTCTGAGAACGGAGTCTGCGGTAGGCGCTACTTATATGCAGGTCTCGCTCCGTGATGGACCTGAGATACTGTACGCCTGCGCAACGACAGGCAAAGACATGTTGCTCTGACGTGCGTAGGGAAAGGGTGACATGGGTTGCTGCTTAACGACCTCTTCCTCCTTGATTAATAATACCATCACCAATGCTTGTATTAGCAAGAACTTGGTAGTGAACTCGTTCAAGGAAATTGGACAACGTTAGGACGTTTTGTGTATGGGACATCTGGCAGATTAACTTGATACATAACAATAACTCTATGTGTGGTGTAGTGAATTACTTGATTTTTGGGGCACATTTCCCCTACTTGCTTTTGGGTGAAATTTCTTACAGTACATCTCCCTTTTTGTAGGGAACTTACTCAAAGTGCCTCCTTTTGAATTTGGGATATTTCTCACAGTGCAAGCAATTTAGACATTTTGGGACATTTTTTCAAACTGATTCAAATATTTTCAGAGTCAAGTAAAGATAACACTTCTAAAAGTGCTCCAAAATCTTTTCAGGCACAAATTTCAAATTTAAGGCACTCTAAAGTGTCCCAAATATTTGACCGTGATGTAGCATGCGCCGTGAACTACACCTTGAAGCACATAAATTTTGTGCATTGCTTGATGAACTTAAACCATTGTGTCATGAGAGTCATTAACTTTATGCAAAATAGAAAATTAGCTAAGAATATAAAACAAATCGAAAGTAACATGCATGCATGTGCCATCTAGTAATGTATTAACAACTTAGAAGTCAATCTTATATGTTGAGAGCCACCGCGTTTGGCGGTTGCAGAAATGGTCAACTTTATTTCAAGTGTGTTTCATTTCGTGTTAAAATTTGGACTGTCTATTTGATAATCGACTAATATCTAATTTTGCATCACTCAAACCACACATCGAGTGACACATGGCACCGAGCCTAGCCAGCTCGTTATTGTCACACCGGCCTGCACTATGAAGTGACAAAAACACCCACTAAGGAAAAACCCACTCACATGATTTCAATGCATGGATTGCACTTAACCTAAATGATTTTAGGTACTAAACTGCAATGTTGATTGCCCTTATTTACATGGTATGGAACTTCTAAAAACAAAACTAGTGGACTGTAACTTGTTCAAAATGAAGAATTAGCCAAAAAGGACACAAGGGAAATTGAGTGTACATGATTATCACCTTTCCTCAAACCTATTAGATGAAACACACTTATTAACGACATTGTCCCTGAAGTATTGCAAGTATGTGAACTAGTACGTTCATATTTCTCATATGCCAAAACTTACACCCATGGCTCATGGGACACCAAAATTACATGTTATATATATATATTGTAACTCCATTACTTTTGAAATGTAAAAATTAGTAACCTACAAGGCCAGAAATAATTGTAGAATACATCGACCATCTGCACAAACCGATCGATTATTAGTCAACAACTAATTTCTTGATTCTGTAAAATTCACATATTAAGTCAAGATAACATCAATGCAAGTTTTTTCAAGATAATGTCAAGGAAAGTTTACTCTACGGGCTAGGTGAGCCGAATAAAAAAACAAATTTGCAATTATTATTTTTGAAACCTTTACTGTAGGGGAGACCCCCACAGCCTCACATTATTGAAAACTCAAAACAAAAGGAGTTACATATTTACAAAGGTAAATATACAGAAAACTAAGGAAGATTATCTATCCATGTTAATAAGGCATCAACAAGAGAAGGTTTCACCCTATGCTTAAGCATGGTGAACTCATAAAACAAAATTAGCCCTCCATCCTCTAAAAGTTGGTCTGACATTCTTAAAAATCCAACCATTTCTCTGCTTCCATATGCACCAACAGGCTACAATGAAAACTTCTGTAAAAAGAGGTCCTTTGAAGGATTTCTTTGCAGCTATTAAACTCTGATGTGTTGAGCCAGGAGACCAACTGATCTACGAATAATTTCAGATTCTTGTGCTAAAGACACAGTTGAAGAACAAATGTCTCCAGTCTTCATAATTTCCACCAGAACAGAGAACACAATCATTGTTATCATTAACCGTCCAGTTTCGCCTAAGCAACATGTCTTTGGTATTTATTCTATCATGAAGACAAATTTACTTTTCCAAATCCAACATGAAGGTTGCTGAACTTCAATGCCTTTGAAATGTTGTTTGTAAAAATCTCTGGGCTTATAATCAGAACTGCAAACTCTGAAGCATACTCTGCAAACTTGTGAACTCATCAAAAGCTCCCACAGATAATGGCAGGTAAAAAACCTCCAGGAAATCTCCAAGACTGGAAGTCTTTCAACGACTATAGTTGATCTTTAGCAAAAGAGAACAACCTTGGAAACTTGATATGTAGTAATTCATCATCCACAAATCGGACCAAAAAAGAATTGTCTGCCCATTTCCAGGAGAGATTGATCTATAGAGATCTGACAGGTTCATGACATTTCTCCACCAGAAGGAACCTGTCAGAGTCACTGCATGTGGAACCACTTCAAAATAATATGTGTCGTTTATAACTCAAATCTGCAATTTTGGATCTAGCAACAAAGAGAAAGGTAAATAGAAACAAAAACTGTAGATTGGGATTTGGATGCAACACATGATTGATTTTATTGATCTTGGGGTAAATACAAGGTTATTACTTGCTAAACAAACTGAGATCTACACCTATGCCGATTATAGACCGTCGATCAAAATCCAATGCCAAAGGTTCGACCCTATGTAAAATAGGAGTCCAGAAGAGTCTCACTCCTCAGCAACTAGCTAGCGCTAAGTACTGTAGTAGCTATCGATCGCAAAACGATGGCTCGCGTGCGTCACCCCATCCATCTATCCGGCGGCACTAATACGAGAAACTCTGTTGGATCGCTAGCTAGCCCCTCCACCCGCTCGATCAAGCCATTGTTTATCTGCACTCCACATGGCCTGTTCCGCTCGCATGGATCCCGTGCTTTTTCCAACGCCTCCGCAAGCAAACAGCCGTCCTCCATACCCCAGCCTGATCCGTCGACCGATCGCCGCGGGCTGGGGCCGGCAGCTCGTAACCGAAACCTGTGACGAGCGTCGCGCCACCGAGGCCAATCATGGCCCCTGGGATACCACTACTGTATACGCCCGATCGTCGATCACCTCCTCCTGCCACCACTACAGTGCGCCGCACAGCTGCACACAACCGCCAAGGAAGCTCCTATCGCGCGACGGCATCGACCGAGACGGCGAGACCATCGCGGGAACAGGGCGACGTGACGCGGGTGCGTGGCCGCCCGATCGATCCATCGTCAGGTAATCCGCATGCATGGGAGAACACGGCTGGCCGGCGGTGAGGTGGGGGTGGGGCGCGCCGCCCGGTTCGGCGAGACGGGGGTCGATCTGTCGGAGAGCGACGGTGTCGGGGGCATTGTGCCGCTCGCTGGGGACGAGCCGCCCAGCGAGGGTGATATGCGTCAGACTAAAGCAGGAGAGATGGACGACGATGACGGTGACTTGATTAATTAGCGTGGCGACGCTAGTAACTCTGGACATGGAGAGACATCATGATTAGGGATGCTTAGTTGTGATGGCGCAGTTATGTCGTGGGTATAATCGCCTTGTCCCCTGCTAGCCCTCCCATGTTTCTATAGAAAGGAGTACGTGGAATAACTTTGGTAGCCTGAGATTGATGGAAGTTGTGGTGTTTGCCTGTTTGGGCCCTCCCATGGTGTCCAGGGCAGAGAAACATGGGTGCGCATTTCCGTTGCGGCTTTGCCGTTGAGAACTTAACCAGCTGATAGTGTAGTTTGTCTTGCAGCGCTCCCATGGTGCCGGACTGACGGTGACAACGGCAGGGATACTAAAGTAGACGAGCATGTTCATATAGTTTGGTCTCCACGATGTCATAGTATGATCTACATGCATTTCTTCATAGTTTCGCTCCTGATTATACTCCCTCCTTAACTAGAACCCTGGATATCAGCATAGCTAGGATTGACGAGATATCATATCCTCGGCTATCCTATCCTCAGCTAGATTTTATTATGGAGGTACTGTTTTCAAGATCCAGCAGCAGCCGATACATGCATGAATTGCTTAGTGGGGTGATGCGTGCACAGTGCACATGAGCAACGCATATCCACAAAAGGCTAGGTGGTAGTTAATTTGTAAAGTCTCTACAAAACACAAAGATTGAAAAGGGAGTGTTGCCACTTGCCAGTGATGACCTTGTCGACCAAAGGGTCTACCGGTATCGTTAATGGCGAGCATGAGGCTGGTTTTGTAATGTATTTCTTGATCATGGCATCCTTTTACTCTTTGTCTTTGTCCTTGAAAAAAAGGATTAGTGGGTAAGTGTGCCTACTTAAAAGTTAAAACAACGCTAATCATCTACATAATCCTCGTGTTAGCACAAACATCTCTCTCCAAATACAAAATTTGTGAGGTTCTGAAAAGCTCGCCGAGGTGGCTCGACAAGATCCTTGTCAAGGCGGGATCTTTCATTAATTAAGCGATGCAAATATTTTTCCAATCAATATTCTTCCATGAAAGAAAATATACTAATTGATAGTACTGCTTGCAGTTTGGATGCCCAACCTAATTCGTTGGCAGTGCCAGCAGCCTTGATTTGAAATGCACGATGGTTGAGCTGATTGACTTCTTCCAACGCACAACCCTTCATCACACGGCACTCCCTCATAAACAGATTGATAAATTAGACTGAAGATTATGGACAAAATCATTTCGCTATGGGTAGCGGTCTCCACCAACAGTCCAATACTGTCCCCAATAAATCTTAATCGTAGAGCATCTCCCCAAGCAACGAATGTAAGAGGACAGCTGAAGCACGCTGATCATTGGTAGCTCTGCCCCGTTTGGTACGTGGATGGGTCATCGACGAACGATTTGTTGGTAACGGAATGGTGGATCCTCTCCTTTAATGCAAGCAAGCGAATAGTAGGTTAAATTGCACATTCAGTGTAGGATAAGGACATTGTTCGATTGGAGTGTGCCATCGATTGGATGCACCCGTTCTTTTCTTTTTTTTGAGAGGGAATAGCTGCGGCTTTATTAACTCCCAGCCATGTCCTGGGTTAATAAGTTACCAATACAATCAGGAAAAATAATAAACCAAGTCTTACAAATTTCTAAGCCGCAACCCTCCTTTGCTAATACATGAGCAACTCGATTGGCTGTACGCCGTGCCCACTTCACCTTGTAGTCAACCATCTCCCTTAGCTCCCGTTTAATATCTTCAACCAGCGGCCCATCACTAGCAGAAAATA